>NC_142520.1:29626814-29696814 GCF_964205215.1 Stylophora pistillata
CAATAAAAAAAAATTAACCCATTAACTCCAATTAGTGACCAAGACAGAATTTCTCCTTACAATATCAATACAGTATCAAGCAGACAAGTGATGAGAATACAGAAAAATATCAATAATGGGATTATTATTTGATTCATCCCAAATTCTCTAAACTAATATTATAAGATGAGTATGACAGACAGTAAGGAGAATTAGAAATGAGATCTGGGAGTGAAAAGATTAGGTTTCAAGTACCAAAGAGACTTAGCTTGTGGTCCTTGATTCATGTTTCCAAAATAAATTACTCAAGATGGGATTCTAACCAAATTAAGAGATTACCCATCAAACAAATGTTTTGTTTCACATCACATGTGAATGCTGATAACGAAATGCATGACTTTTTTGTGTAGCTCTAAAATAATCAGTCACATGACTTGTGTGTGTGTGATCATGCATAAGGCTCTTTCAGAGAAGAAGTCAAATGCATGCCTCAACATCTTCCATCACCTCTCTACCTCAAGAAGAGAAACACATTTTTAGTGACCATCTGCTTTCAGACTTGCAAAGTATATACCTATCTTTTCTGAAAGAATTCTTTACTACACAGTTCAATTACCTTTCTAGGATTATATTCATCACTATTAGAGTTATGTCCAAGTTGACCAAAATTACCATGACCAAATGTAAACACCCCTCCATCCTGCAATGTATAATAAACATATTATACAGAGCAATAAAACATAAATTGTCAAAAAATAACACATTTTTTTACTCATATCACATCAATAATCACCAGTGAGAGTAAAGTGCAATTCTTCAGAAAATAACAATTTTTAAACACTACAATAGTTTACCTCTGATAACTGTTTGTGGGCTAAACTCAATTAGAAGAATTGCTACTCCTGTTGGATAGTAACCTGCAGTCCTAGCCTGAATGAAGGTAGCCGGCCAGCTTTACTTTAGCTTGCCCCAACAGTCTACCAGCACTTACTTTTAAGGGAGTAACAGGAGTTTAAAAACTTGATCCTCTCTCTCTTGGGTGGAGATGAGCACAGTGAAAATACTGACTCAAAGCTAATACTCTTGGATAACTCACCAGGTGCCTGGAGACTTGAGTCAACTTAATAGGCCTTTTACAGGAATTGATCATGTGACCAATCTCCCCATAGCAACGCCATACTGACTGGCAAGCTATTCTCCGTATTGCATGACAACCAGCTATTATCTTTGCATCGAAGCGTGTCTTTCAATAGTGTTTAAAGTGATCTTAAGGTCAATCCTAATCCTTTTCTTTTACAACTGTACAATCTCTGAATGCCACTGCTTTAGTATACCATGACTTTTGTAAGAATTTTGATGAATGTAAGCAAGTTTTGATGAGGTTTAGACTTCACGATGTGAGCGCCAACAAGACAAACATGGCAGACTCAATGAGTAAGTATTACAAGTTTTGCTGTAATCTCTCAACTTTTTTGAAATGTTTTATAAAGAATAATAAAAACTTATAAAACAATCTTTCTTTTAACAGCTAGTGGGACTCAAGAATTGTCTTTTATTCTGAATTTGATGTTCACAGATGTCGCGACTTGTGCCAAACAGAAGTCTGGATGTCAAAAAACAGTGAAAGCGTACAATTTTTCGCCGAACCTGGGTATTTACATGGAATAAAAGGTATTTATTTCCAACCGAAACATAGGACAAAGGCATTACATTGTTTAATCTTTAAGTTACAATCATGTGATCGCAAAACTTTTCGAGCGAACAATTTGAAAATCCCTATTCCATCCTGAGACATTATTCTGATAAGCGTGTTTTCTTTCTTTCAGTTACTTAGTATAAACAGCTGACTATGCTGCTATATCTTCCGCCAAATGCTTTAGATCAATGAAAAAAAACTGAGTCCCCATGTAATATCTCAGCAAATATCTAAGGGGCAAGGAAAGTAGGAGTACTTATGAGGTTTAGGAATTTAATGCCTACTGAAGCTAAATTAAGAATTTTTAAAGCTTTTATTTTACCCCAAGTTACATATTGTCATATAGCATGGCACCATTGTCGCTCGTCAGACGAGAGAAAGCTTGAAAGGCTGCAGAAGCGTGCAATGAGGGCTATCTACTGCGACAGGGCTAGCACTTATGAAGCACTTCTAGATAAAGCAAGACTTCCAATGTTATGTAATCGCAAACTCCAGGACATGGCTATATTTAGGTATAAAGTTAAGACTAATTTAGGACCACCATATATTTCTGAACTTATTAGTTGCAGTATAAGTAGGTACAATCTTAGGAATGCAGACAATTTCTCCTTACCAAGATACAACAGGGTTACATACGGAAGACATAGCTTAAGGTACATAGGACCTTGTATTTGGTCGAAGCTCCACAAATCAATCAAAATGGCTGACTCTCTAACTGCATTTAAAAATCAAGTCAGAGTCCTTAACCTATCAAATGGTATATCGAAAAATAATTGTGAAAATTGTGAGTTATGTAAAACTTAATTTTATCAATTTTAGATTGTTTGTACATATAGTTTTTCTTCTTATTATTATTATAATTATTAGTTTAGTTTACATGGTAGGTGTCCCCAATTAGTTTTTGTACTTGTAAAAACGTTAATAAAGTTATTCATTCATTCATTCATTGACAGATAGATCATATTGAGTGGGAAATGTAGTTGTGTTGCTGGAATAGATAGATATTACCATTACATCATTGCTTTGTTTTTCTCTACCTAGCACACTGTAAACAACTAGGGCTTAAATCTCTGCCTGATGACTTGACATGTACTAGTATGAAGCAGCAGTGGAACACTCCACGAGGGAAAAAAATTGAACAAAAGCAAATTCAAGACATTCTAGATAAGAAACCTGAAATGGGAGAAAATAATTTATTCAAAGTTGTACTGTTATCTTGAAGACATCCTTGAATGTCGAATCGGAATCCAAAGACAAGTCTTGAGTCCCATTAGCTGTTAAAAGAAAGACTGTTTTATAAGTTATTACCATTATTTATAAAATAATTATTTCAAAAAAGTTGAGAGATTATGGCAAACCTTGTGATACTTACTAGTTGTTGAGTCCGCCATGTTTGTCTTGTTGGCGCTCACATTGCGAAGTCAAAACCTTGTTAAAAGTCACTTACATTTGTCAAAACTCTCACAAAGGTCATAGTATATACTAAATGCTGGCAATAAGAGATTACAGGTCTAAAAGAAAAGGATTAGGATTGACCTTAAGATCACTTTAAACGCTATTGAAAGACACACTTCGATACAAAGATAACAGCTGGTTGTCATGCAACACGAAGAATAGCTTGCCAGTCAGCTTGGCATTGCTATGGGGAGATTGGTCATGTGATCAACTCCTGCGAAAGGCCTATTACAGCCCTTAGACTGCAAGCATATACCATGGCTTAAACTTGAACCACAAGATCCACAAGGGCACCAAAGGTAACAGAGGGTCACAGGGATTGTAATGATATGGAATACCACTACATGAGCACAAGTAACCTTGGCTTCAAAGCAGCATGCAGCAGCCATCAAAAAAATTAATTGTAGCTTGTACACTCTACCTCTGTCAAAGCAGCTGTATGATATTCTCCTGCTGTGACATAGCGCACCCTTTGTGATCTTAAGGACTTTACAAGTACAGGCATAAAATGATCTAAAAGGAAGTTAGACAAATTTTCAAAGCATTTACAAGCTTTTAATTACAAGATTACTTTTTTATCACTAAATTAAACATAATTTTCTACTTTCCTAATAAATAAATGGTGTTACAGTAATTATAATAACTAATAAACAAATTTTAATCAAGGAGGAAATGTAGTGTCTAAATCAACAGTTGACCATTTCAACAGTAAGCACATAGTATAAAATGTAAGATTTAACTAAGAGTGACTAGCATCCAATTTTTCATAACAAGTTACCCCTGAATCAAACATAAGGGTCACAAGAATAAAGGACAGGATCACCCGCTAAAGAAGCCCTTGATTTTTAAACAAAATTTCCTTTCAACACCTTAGGAATTTAGAGAACAGTATGGAGAATATGCATAATGAAGTTAGGGCATAGAGAGTTAACATCAAAATAAATGATAGATAGCTGGGAACATTTTCCTCTGAATGGAGAACTGCACTCACCTTTGTTGTCATTTATTCCTAGTTGGCCAAAGCTTAAAAGGGAAAAAAAATGTGCTTGTTACAAATAATTATGATTCCCTAAATCATCAGTAATGGTAAAAATTGTATAACTTTAATTACTAACTTGTTTCTGCCCCAGCTGAAGAGTGCTCCAGAAAGTGACAAGGCAAAGCTGTGATATCCACCAGCACAGAGCAAGGCAAAGGGCACACCACACAAAGAAGACACAAGTACAGGTAAATTGTGGGCTGGGCTTGAATTACCAATTCCTAACTGTCCATGTTTATTGTCTCCCCAAGAAAACAAGAATCCACCTAATATATAACAAAAGAACTATTAGGGTGTAGTTTCACTTCCAGAATTGGTGTACTGTTGGAGAAATTCAGATAAAATTCAGACAAAGTTTCCCTGTTTTACAACAAAAATGACTGAAAATGTACGGAGATAAATAATCTATTGGTGTGTTCATATTCATTCTAAGGGAAAATTGAATGCATCAAAGTATAAAGATGAAAGATGTTGCTACGTATGCTAGAAGTCAGTGTTGTCATTAGGAGCCGGTAGGAGACAGAAACCCGCCGGCTGTCAGGCCATTTTGCGCGCCTACTTTGTGACCAGAAATTTTGTAATATTGAGATGTCCTCCCAAGAAATCTTTTTTTTTGTAAATCTGAGGCTTACTTTAGTGATCATTCTCTTGTATATGTTGTAGTTCAATTTTATCCTTGGCTCAAATTTTATCTTCCTTTGTTTCAAACTCACTATCACACATTAACATGACCAAGAACAAAGGAAAATAAAATTTGAACCAAGTATAAAATTGAACTACAACATATATTATATCTGATGTTATGGAAGACGGAAAAAACTAAAAACCTGTACAGGAACTACTGTGCAAAAACTATCACTGGTGTTGACAGTTTACTTGAGTATAAATGTGTGACTGTCACGAAGCACGAAACCATCGCAATTCACATGTGCGTTGATGCTTCGCAAATCGAAAATGATGGCCAGCGAAGAAAGCGATCTCTTCACGATTACTTGTCAAGTCAATCGAAGAAGACAAAATCTAGCGAAAAAGAGAGCCACCAAGATAAGAGGTAGTTTCAATTGCTGTCAAATAAAATTATTATTATTACGAAGCTCCTGTAACATTTAATACCACAGATAAACTGGCCTCATTTGTTAAAATACAGTGGCAAATTATCGCTGATCCACTACATACTTTCAAAAGAGCTTTCAGAGGGTTGGAGAAGGAAGTGTCTACAAAGATCTTTTTCACCTTGCTAAAACTGTTGTGTCCATTCCACTCTTAAGATTTCAAAAGCAGGAAGATTTTCCTTTGTTGTAAACATGTACCGTTAAATAATTTAACTTCTCATAGGAAGATGTTCTTTCTAGTTTGGGACAGACAGACTTTAACTGCTCTTGTAGAATCACAGAATAGAACATATAACTTATGTTATCCAACAGAGACATGACAACAATTTTGAAGGAAAATTATGTTTTTTTTGTTTACGATTTCGACAGAGACACGCAAACAAAGTTCTGCGATTTAAAATGTCGTTCCAACCATACACGTGGCCATCAAAGTTGCCACTAGATTGTTGTTGTTTTTTTTAGGATTTTGCAACGTTAGAAATGCTCACCAAATATGGACTTTTGGAATACTTGTCATTAAACCCCTCAGACAATCCTAATTAAAAAATAAAGGCAAAGTGTTCCGTGATTTTGCAAACCTTGCGGCATTTGGCAGGTGATTTCCAGATGTTTATCAGTTGTGATGTTTAGAGATGAGAGGAAATACTTTGATGAATGAAACATACCCTTATTTTAAATAAAAACGTGAAGCTTTCATCCAGAGGGTTTTCATTACATAGTGAAAAACAGGGATATTGAATTTAACAACAATGTCTGGCTACAAAATTCTACTCAAACATGCCCCAGAATGCTGGAAAATGCATTTCAGAGAGTTTCAATTTCAAATTTTTCCAGGGAAACATGCCCCCAGACCCCCCTAGAGGGGCATGTTGCACAGCCACCTACTCAGTTCAGATCAGACACCTATTACATTTTCTAGTGACAACCCTGAGAAGTGCCAATTTGTAATGTTGTATTTAGCCTGAGGTAGAGAAATAAACATTTACACTTTTTGTGCAATGTTTTTCCATGAAAATGAGGTCCAGGGCCAAGAACAAGCCGCCACTGTTACTACGGCAACAAGAGTGCTGCAACCTTTAAAAATAGCATTTTTGTGCATCCCCCTTGAGTGCCTAACTGCATACAAATTTGAAGGGGAGTTGAAAATTTTCATTTCCCAAGATGTTTGATTCTCATTCTTTGTCAGAATCGTAAACCTGTGGAATAAATTGCCTAAAGACGTAGCTGAAGCAGATTTCTCTGGGAACATTTAAGATCAAAGTCAAGAATTACCTTTTTAAATAATATTGTATATTTATTTAATAGTTTTTATAGTAAGTATTGTATATAGTTAAATTGCAACTCATATTTTGTATATTCAAATAGATGTTTAACTAGATGATTATTTTGGAAACACCTTTAATGGGGCTAACCTCTGGTGTCTCCCTTTCTTTCAAATTTTTTATTTTTTGAGATTTGATTGAATAAAGTATTATTATTATTGCAGAGAAATCAACTGGATGCTACATTCTAATCAGGCAGCACAGGGCGAAAATCGTAATCTGTGAGCCATGGAGTAAAAAATAAATGTACATTAACTAATCCTAAAAAGCTTTTCCGTTGTGTCTACCGTCCTCCTTCTAACAGGAACTTAAACTGCCACCTTGAAAGTCCAGGCAATATTCAGCGTGCCCGAGAGCACTGCCCTCTGCATCTTTCACAGTACATCTGTCCTTCTGCCTCCCACCAGCTCGCGCATCATGACATCCAGCTCCCGTGACCACCCCCCCGTGGGCATCCATAATGATGTTATATTGCTTCACCTTGAAGCCTGGGAACTGCTGCCTTAGTTCCCAGCGAAGGGGTCCATACTTCAGTGTCTCCTCTTCATCCTTTCTTGTCCGATAGTTAACCCAAGGGCAGCTCATTTCCAGCGTCACAACTCTCTTGCACATATGATTTACAATGCGTGCATCCACCCTATTGCATCTGACCTCTTGTTGATCAGCATATATAGGGACATCCCAATAAGCTATTATTATTATCATTATTATATTATTATTACAGAGACTCACTCTAAATAATTTAACTCACTGCTAGGAGTGACCAATAAGGATTTTTTCCTTACAATATTCATACATTTTCAAGCAGAAAGGAAAAAGAAGAAAGAATATCAATGATGGGATATTACTGCAGCTGTACATGATTTAACATCAAATTCTTAGAACAAGAATTATACACAACACACAAACTAATATAAAGACCATGGGAGTAAAAGGCTTCAGTATACTGTTAATCTCTAGGGAAAAAAATAATTTATGTTTTGCCACAATTTTAGAAGAAAAGTGGTTCTGACTCACTAACAACTTGACTTGTAGCCACAAATACAAAGGTGGTAGTGGTAGTGGGTCGGTGAGTGTTTCGTCGGATGAAGTCGTCGTTGTAGTTGTTCTTCGTAAAAACACGGTGAAGGTATTTGTTCTCGTCGGATAAGCTGTCTGTCGAGTCACATACTAGTTGTGCGCGTCGTGTTAGAGTTCTGATAGTTGTGGCTTTGTGTGGCTTTGTGGCTTTGTGTGGCTTTGTGACTATTTTCAACGACTGACTCTGGAAAGCTGGTTTACTAACTTAGAACAGACTCCCCTAAACAGATGTCAACAACTACCCGCCCCATACAAACGACTCATTCACGACATAAACATCACAAACGACCGAAAAAGAACAACCTAGCTTTACCGACAGACCGAAACAGACCAATCACGATTGACTTACGTCACTTGAGTCTTACAGCCAATAACATCACGGCAAAACCAACCGATCATTTCACACGAACTGGAATAGGAACATTCTACTGACAACAATCATTCACTTGACTCTGATGATGACTTCCGCACAGGTTGTCGAAACGTCAGTCACTGCCACCAACAACAGTCCTTCTCAGGACTACACTCACCCGGACGATCAGACTACACCTTCACAAAAATTGAGCTAATAGTTCATTGCTCTTTTCTTTTATGACTAATTAAATATCATCTACTTATTAATAAATAAACCACATGGGAACAACTGTGAATTTGGTGTTTACCTGTACTCAGCGCTAAAGAATGCCTTGCTCCACAAGCAACTTGTGTTACCTTTACACCATCAGTCTCAAGACTCCTCACAATTCTAAAAAATTGTATCAATGGCAAAAACAAAAACTATCAGTGCTCATCTCCCTCAGTTTTCTTATGTGAAGTAACTAGGAGTGTGACCCTTGGTGAATCTTTGCCTCTGCAAAGAGACACTGAGAACATAATAAAATGGGCTGACTACTGCTCAAACACAGACTTCTTGATGTGAATTCGAGAGTGCATGTTAACTGCTGGTTAATTTCATCTCTCACTTCCAGTTTGTTCTTGCTCCGCCCATTCCTCCTCCTTGAAATCTTCTAAAACCTTCTTTCCTTGGCCTCAAGAAGGCTTTTTAGGGACTTTTAGTTTTTCTTTTTAAGTGCATGATGGACCTAATATATAATTTGGATCTGTCTTATTATCTTGTGACAGCTGACAGTTCTAAATATAATCTCAGACATGCTAATTACCAGTTTAAAATTAGATATGCACAAATTAATGTGCCAAAATGTTCTTATTTCTTTGGAGTTTAGTAAAATAATACTTTACATTTAAGAAAAATTGAATCCTTAAAAATAATTTAAGGAATGCTTGAAATCCTTTTTACATCTCAGGGATACTCAAGTGTAATTTATTTTTCAACTAGTTTAAATAATCATTTTTCTGGTTTGATATTGTACATAATTTTTACCTGTTTATGCATTTATAATTCTCTTTTTTTTCCCGCTGATTTAATTGTTATTTATGGCAAATTTTGGGAAACCCTTCAGTGATGGAAGTTGTTTCCTGTTAAGGGTTTTCCTGTCAATACTTGTGGTCCTTTGGTATTGAACAAAACATTAAAGAGGCTTGTGGATTATATTCATGGCATAACCTGAAGCATTTAAATAGATTTAAAAAAATAATAATAATAACTAACTTTGGAAGGCTTTGGAAAGTGTTCTCTGTGTTTCCTAGACCCAGTTGTCCTTTGGTGTTGTCACCCCAGGCAAGCACAAGTCCATTATCTGTGAGAGCCAGGGTATGCATTTGTCCACAAACCACCTCCTTGACTGTACGTGTTTCAAGTGCATCAACACGAGCTGCAAAATATCAAAATATTTAAGAAAACATATACCAGCATCAAAGGGAAGATACCAAAATCATACAATATTAGTTTAAATTGTGGACTAAATATTTTAATAGAAGAAACAACGTTACAATATTACATTCAAATCTACCGGCCAAGCCACCATTTAATGACAGGGAAAGCAGCTGGGAATCTGCTCTTACTGCAATAGGCAACACCTTTAATATACATTGACCAATCTGATAATGCTAAATTACGTCATTCATAACTGAACCTCCACTACTACTTACAAACCCTTTGACCTCTTAGAGAGTCTGACTGACATCTCACTATAAAGAGGCTGGTATCGAGAATGAAAATATCTCACTTTTAACTCAAAAAGGATTGACAGGCATGAGTATGAGCAATGAGTCCTTTAGAAGAAGGACTTGTGCAGGCACTTCCCTTACCCCACAGGCCTGCAAACAGATGCCATCTATTTTAAAAATTACATTATTTTGTGATCTATTCACCACAAACTTTGTTGTGTTCCAAAATTCAAGAATGTTCAACAGCATAACATGCTGTGCCTCTGGAGTAGACAAGAAAGTAGTTTTCAAAATTTATGATATTGATCTTTAGGTAAAACTGTATATATTCAGCAAATAGATTCTATATTGTCATGCATCTGTTCAATAATAGATCACAGATGTCGTCAAAATGTGGTAAGAACAAAGAAGTGACCGAGGAGGCAAAGCCAAGTATCTCATGGATGTTCTTACTACATTTTTAATGACTTTTGTGATCAAAGAAGCAAACCATTATCACTGTCTCTGTCCTTCAAAAGATCATAAAATTTACAAACCAATCCAGCAAAAAATGTGCATAATTTAGCTCAGTATAAAGTCACCAAGTCTGTTTCTACAACCTTCACTGCATTTGTACATGCTTTTAATGTTGTAATATACCTGTACTTCTTACCATCCATTTGAAGCAAGTTTCATACAATTTCATAAACATCTGCAAAAATCACTTCATGAAAAATCACTAGGTGAAAATAACTCTGGTTTTACTGCACTCAAACTGATCATAATCTATGAAATAATATTAACGTTCAAAAACTGAGACACTACACCAAACTTCTGAGTTATTTTCCCTTTATGCAATGTACTACTATATCTAAATTTTCATTTGATGTAAGTTTTGTATGACAAGCTAGACATAATGTCTGAGTTATATCGCCACCAGCGGTGATTTGACTTCCAGTGCTGGCAAATAATGGGTGGCGGCGAGTTCATTGTGGTAGTTATTTGATCAGAAACTGTAAATTCTCCGCACTGTCTGTGATACATTTCTTATAATTCTGCCTCTGAGAATTTGATGTTTAACCAAACAACATTCTCTGGTTGATTGTAAACTTTCCTCTCATAGCGTGCCTTCTTGAAAATGTACTCATACTGTAGAGAGAAAATCTAATACTAATACTAATATAGTGTTTCTGACCGCTTGCAGCCTAAGGCTGAATTATGGGTGCATTTTTTTAAGGTTGAGAACAGACGTCAGCATATCAGGCGCCTCTGGCAGCCGCTTCAGTCCATCGATCTCACCTTCCCACCCATCCCACCCACCCCACCCATGGCAGGACATCCATCACACAGTAATCTCGTGTGGGAAATTAACGTCTCCTACCCCAACCCTGCAGGAGACGGGACCTCCATTTATTCGTCTCTATCCGAGAAGACTAGAATATCTGACCATTTCTTGATGTTATAAGAAAGGCAGCAAATTCTCCTCAATTATTTTAAGACCCTGAGTGTTGGTCCGGCCGGGGCTCGAACCCTCGACCTTCCGCACAACAGTCCAGCGCTCTATCCATTGAGCTAACCGGGAATGAACGGGTTAACTATTCCCATGACGTAACTTTCTTTGTCTTAATTGTAAACATTCCCCATGGCTAAATTACAATTCAATCGAAGCAAAACGCTTGAAAACAAAAGATTAAAACAACTATGAAAGAAATTAAACTAGAATTTGTGATTACAGTCTTGGAAAATCATTCACACTTTACAAACTTGCTTAAGAGTAAACATGTAAACATCAACATCAGAGAGATCGACGTCAACTCGTGATGATCAATAAACTGATTGACTCACCGAACTTTTTTCCGTCTTTACCGCGCCCAAGTTGTCCATTTTCGTTATTTCCACATGTGTAAACAACACCGTCCTTTTTCAAGACCGCTGTATGCTCCCAGCCACAAACAATGTCTTTAATTTCAGACACAGTTCCGAAAGTGGTTTCAAGATTCCTTGGAGACAAGATATTTTCGTCCTCAATCTCTCCCAGCCCAAGCTGGCCTTCGGAGCATTTACCCCAACAAAACATGACTAAACCATTTTCATTAGTATTTCTCTTTCTTTTCTGTACATTTATGTCCGCAATTGTTCGAAACTGGCATATTGAAAATGTTAGGGCTCAGACAAAATTTGATGTCATAGTTCCGCCATTTTTAGCCAAATAGGAATTAGTACCCAGTAATCGCGCGGTCAATAGGGTCACCACTTTGCCCTCCAAATTGGCAGCGAGGATCGGGGGGACCCAAACGAACGGGGGACATTGGAGTTCATTAGAAACTGCAAAAATCCGTAGGAAGAAAATCCAAACAATCATCCAAAAACCCCAAACTCGATCAAAACCGAAAACTGCACGCAAAGTCGATAACTTCACTTCTAAAAACCCTATTGGTACCGATACAGTGGTAACAAATGGAGCATATGAAGGTTCGCGGCTATTCGAGAGAAGTGGAGGCGCATAATTGCCGCTCAGATCGAAAAGCAACCGAAACCCAAATAGGAAACACCAAAGGACCACATCAGATATCAAATTTGGAAACCTGTTGGTTTTTTTTACCAAAAGAGAAAACTAAATACTATTTAAAAATAACTCCGCAAACCACAATGAACGCCAAAAACCGATCTAAAAAAATTGCCAAAACCACAAAACTGAAAATCTCAATGTCCCCTTTGGGCCATATAAGATGTCAGTCCTTAAAATAAGCTCATACTGTAGTCAAATGAGTACTTGATATTCAGCCATGTGGTTGATGACAAGGTCCCTTGCAAGTTTCGGATGTAGGTTAGCATTTAGGCAATTGCGCGCCTAACCCAACAAAAGTCAACTGATAACAGGATAGGGATAATGTTGGGTTTGGGGATATAGGTCAGGGAGGGGTAGATACGCAGTTGTTCAGCTACAGACATCGTAGCGGTCGGAGAAACTGATCCGTTCGAGGCGGCTCCAGTGTACGTTTCGTCCTCTTGTGGAATGTAGTCGCTCATTGATCTGTCTGTGGGCTACACGTTCATTGCGAGGGCATCTCGGATGTACCCTCCATGTTCGTTGTGGGCCTTTTGGTCATGGGAGTCGAGTTCGCTTTCTTTTCAGTGATTTAGAGGTTGGTGAGTGCCACGTCAAGTTAAAATTTCATTGTAATGTACCTGTGTTTTGAACTTATTGGAATCTATATATTCAGTTCTGAACCCTTTAATCTCTACGAGTGACTAGCATGAAATTTCCCCTAACAGAATTAACCTTGAATCAAACATAAACGATATGAAAATATAAGAATGATCCTCAACAGGATAAGCTAATGATTGGTAAACAAATTCTCCCTGTTAGTGCTACTGGAAAAGTTCAGATGATAGAAGGGAGAATATGCATATCAGTGTTACGGTCGAAAGAGGTAAATAAAGGCTCCTGTTACAGTAGATGCTAAGTAACTGTGACCTTCACAAGAGGTAAAATAAAGCGTCCTGGGATTTACTCTCCCTTCACTTTACTTACAAAATTGAGAAAATGTAACAAAGGACAAACACGATAAACACTGTTAAATGGTCTGTATATTTATAAAACTCTTAAAGCGCCATATTACAGACAGCACAGAGATAACATTTAAAGCTAGCCTTGTTCCCAGGTCCCAATTTCAATTAAATCCAGCAAAGACCGGGGAGCAAGGGTGCTCTAACAATGGGGAGTAATCAGAAATATAACGAAGTTGAAAGGAACTGATGAAAGTTACATCTCGAGACACTTGCTGACTCTTAATTCAGATGTTTTACAAACGTAACCCCAAACCCAGAGTACGATTCCAATTCTATTTTCTTTAACATATCAGTAAAACTTGGGTAATCAGGCAATTAAGTATGTTAAATTTCTCCCAACTGTACCTTGAGCAATGGACCAAGACAAGTAAAGAGAATTAATTGTATCCGTGCTTTGGGGTTGCTCTTTATACTGTACAAGGATCCAAAATACCTATCTACATCGATTTACGACTTCGCGACGAGTTAAATTGATTTTCCACTTAAGAATAAGGCCACAAATCTCAACGTGAAAATTTCAATCGCGTGTAGTATGCTTGCCGCTTGAGTCACATTGGAAAGACGCGCAATACCCCCATAACGCACTGCGTTACGGCACGAAACAGGTTTGAGGAATGTTTGAGCACTATCTCCCGTCGACGGGATGCCTTTTGGTGACAGGAGCAAGTACCAGTAGAAGACAAGCATTCATAGCTGTAGCAACATGAACACGACCTTCTCCAAACTCTAACACCGCTATCGATATTAAGAAATCGTGTCAAACAAAGCTTAACAATGAAACATTAGACTTAGAGACATTCCTATAGTTTGGGATTTTTCAAGAGCTGTTTGAACATGATTCTGAACTTGAAGTATTTGAGTTTTCAGATTCACGCAAAAACCAGTGGCCTTTTCCTGAGGAAGTCATTTCAGTGCCAAACATGACTTTAAGTTCGAATACTCACTCCATGTTTAAACTAAAAAATACATTCTATTAATCGATATCACATTTTGATAAGGAAATGAAAGTCAATGATAGAAATCTAGCAAGTAAAATGCGCGAAAACAAAGATAAAATAAAATTAAAATGACAAGATTCAGGCAAAGCTCGCTCGGCGACCAACTTCCTTCATTTATCTAAAAAATCTACCCTCTCTAACTAAAACATTTACAGATAGAATAAAACGAAATTATCCGAATCCCGATTTCTAAAACCTAGATAGCCGATAAGAACTCGCTAGGTCCAATAAAACTCCCTCCCAAACTTCTGTAATAATTTGTTTGGTCTTAACCTCTGTGACTGAAAAAAGGACAACTTCTTGGTAATTTACATCGGTTCCTTTTCAATTTGAAAAGAAATCTTAAATTACACCATAAAAATTCCAAGATTCAAAATAAAGCTATATGTTACAAGTAAATTTCGTCGTAAACTAAACTTTCTTTAAAACAAAGGTAAGTACTTGAAAAGGATTAAAACGTTCAGATTCGCGAGTCTTCTGGTTTTCCCACAATGCATCCCAAGCGTCCTCGACAGAAACAGGCCCGTTCCTGGGCTCCTTTTCCCTCTTCGTATCTCATTCCAGTTTCTAGTTCATTCAGAACCGAATGAGAATTTCCAGCCACGTGAATAGTACTTCTCAGTATAAATTGATAACCACATTATGTTGATTTTGTTGACGAGCCGCTGGACCTTCACCCCAGACCTCCAGAGCTGCCGTCGTGAAGTTCATTATCACTGGCTTTTCTTTCCCCATCCGGGGAATTGATAGCGAGGGTCTCGAGCGAAGAGGCGGACATTGCCTTCACCTGGGCAATAACGACTTGCGCTTTCATGGCGTCTTCTTCGAGTTCACGCATTCGCTGTTGTCTCATGGCCGCGCGCTTCTCTGCCTCTAGCGCACGTCTTTCGGCCGCGGTCAAGGTGCGTTTTGGCGACTGCGGAGAGGAAGCATTCGTGTCGCTGTTTTGACGTTTGTGATCGATATTCATCTTTTCAGCTACCTCAGCGTCTCTGTTCACATGTTCCGATCCTGTGGTAATAAAAAGAACACCCCGCAACGATTAATCAAGGCGAGATTACGTAGACCACATGGTCTTAAAACAAACGACAGTAGAAGGTGTTTAGTGGCGTTCAGATTCTTATTCAACAACGTAGCTTTCAAAGGAAACACTCAGATCCTTCGGGCAATGATTATTTTCTCTTAGAAAGTATTATTTACCTGTAACAGCTCTGTTTTGACCCTGAAAACACAAGAAAACCACGAGAGTTAAATGAAATATGTAAACAGACTCTTAAAGTTTCATTGTTATGCTCCCTAGGTAGCGCAGTTATCACTTTAGAAACAGACAATAGTCCATTGTGACATTACTAACAATACTATAGGTGGGTTGCGTAGCATCTGTGGTTTAATTTTTTTTTCTGGGTTTCGCGTGAAACTGCAAAATAACAACGCTAAAAATCAGACATATTTCGCAAGAGAGATAAAGCCGGCGAACCACATCTTAACCTGGAGTCCTCGGGATTGTTTGGAGCCGTCGAAGCAAATCATTGGCGAGAAAGTTACGCAAATAAACGTGTTTCTTCCCACGGTAATTACTTTGGTGTGCTTCGAAAGGTGAACAATCAAACAAAGAGTGGAAAGATAGCGGAAATTAAGGAAACAGTTTTCTACGTGTACCTGAAGACAACCTACCATCAACTGTTTTGCTTTTTAAAAACATTGCGAAAGTGCTGAAACCATTTCGTGATTTTATTTTTTTTTCCTTGGGTTAGTAAGGCTGTCTCTCGAGTTATACTTGTCGAGCTAACTTTCTAAGGTCAAACTAAGGGCAACAACCGTTTTGTAAATAAATGCCAAGCATAAGGGTTTCCAAATAGTTAGGAAATTACGGGTCAAGAATAGCACAGCATAATCTGATGCGACATCCCTAAAACGTGATTCTCTTACTGCCTCGTGCGGCCGGACGGTAACAATTGGAAATTTGTTGTACGACGCTCTATGCAGGTGTATGGAGCAGAACAGAACGGAAAAATGTTACTTACAAACTTCTCCTCGCCAGCTCCTTTGCTCTCCTCTAGACGTTTACGAAGAGCTTCCTGGAACACAGAAGCAATATTGTCGATTATTC
The DNA here is from genome assembly GCF_964205215.1 of Stylophora pistillata. Taxonomy (NCBI): domain Eukaryota; kingdom Metazoa; phylum Cnidaria; class Anthozoa; order Scleractinia; family Pocilloporidae; genus Stylophora; species Stylophora pistillata. The sequence goes on from NC_142520.1 coordinate 29,643,225, forward strand.
ATACGCCACGAAAACAGAAATACGACCAAACATCTCCGTCAAAGTAAATAAATATTCTTGTCGCGCAAGCTCACTACAAAAATATCACACATTGTACTTGAATAAACTGCGTTCTACAATATTTTTTCGATGACCCTCGATATTTAAGGGATAAAAGTTGATTCTGAGAAACGCGATTTAATAGAATTCAGTTTCCGTATTCAATCTTTACTCTTGACTTGTTAACTACGTCAGACGTATGGGAAAATCATCATTTGTCATCGTAAAATATATTGTTCATAAATGATAAACTTCGTGTAAGAGTGATCTTCCCAAAATATTCTAAAAAGTTGAGAAAGTTTGAGAGAAATTTGAATAAACCACGAGTATTCATAATGAGAAAATGAAAGCAATGTTCAAAAATAGAACACAAGGAGCCTAACAAAGAAAAAGTGGGAGAAACGAATATCTCTGTTTTCAATGGTTACAGACGTTGGAATGGAAACAAATCTGGTAACAAAAAAACGATAAATAAACGCTGCTGACAAAATTTTATGTACCGCACTTGCGATCGAACAAAACCTGAATAAGTATTTTGCAGTTTCACGGTCCTTACCATGCTAAACACACAAATCAATGATACACTCCTACACCAGTAAACAAACTTTGTAAAATCAGCCATTCGAACGTATTTGGAATCATCCCACATTCTAACAATGATATCATCTTTAAACAGTTATCTTCTGCAGCGAGTGTCTGTTAGGCTCGACCATTTGCGAAAATGAAGCAACGCCGCAATTCTAACGCAAACAACACCTAAAATCTGACGATTCTCAGACTTAGGCAATGCACCTTCAATTTTTTATCAAGAAACGAACGAGGTTTTTTTGCTCTTTTTTTTTAAAGGTGTTAAACTCAATAGCGATGGCAACGTTTGAAATGTACCCGATTTCGATTATTGATTAATTCACGTGTACAAAGTAAGTCTCAATAAAATTTCAGTACCAGGCTAACAGTCTACAACAAAATGATGACAGCAGTCAACGTTACCTGCGAAGGACTTCTAAACCGACAGCCCACCAAACAGACGGTAAACATTTCGTGTGGAGGCATCAAAGCGAAATAGGCAACTCAAACAGATAGAAATATTTTTGCTGTCTGACGCCCGTGGAAGAAAGGAAGTCGAATGTAAATTGCAAATGACGCGCGAAATATAACCACAAATCGAATGAACTGAAGCATAACCTTCTGCCATCCACTTAAAAGGTACAACCCCCAAGAAATTGTGTATTTGACGGTCCACTCACCTGTCTCTCTTTTTCTTCTCTCTCCCACCTTTCGGTTTCTCTTTTAGCCTCTTCTTCCTAACAAAAACACAAAACAACAAAGATTAAAATACCAATTCATCTTTTCGCTTTGTAGAGTGGAAGGACATCGAAACTTCGAAGGAAAAAATGGAGGTGGAGCTGGATCACATATATTCCGCCAGCAGCAAACAAACGGAACAGTTCTTAAATATAGCAATTAAACATGGCCACACTTGAACTTTTCTCGTAAATTAGCAGACGATGAAATGACAAAGTACTTTTTTGTTGACGTCAATTCACAGATAACCAACCAACATGGGGGTAAAAAGTCAGCTAAAACAAACATCAAAAGCACAAAATAATTGCTGTACACGAATAACCGAACGAAATGAAAAGTACCAATTTGTTTTTGACGTACTGTTGTAGAGTTGACATAATATCAATTTTAGCCTTGTTTCTAACGTCAGAACAATGTACTCAATCGATTGAGACCCAGTATCAATCCTTACACTTCAAAATCTGAGAGCAACTTGCCCTTAACAAGCGATTTAATTTCTAGTCTGGAACACCCTACCAACACAGTGCATGTCATTTGTTCTTGATATTCAAACAAAGGAGAGTTTTATGAGCAGCGAATACGTCACAGCTATTGTTTACCTTAAATCAGTTATGCCAACGAAATTGTCTATTTTTGTTCACAGGCGATTCCAATAGACTAAGAAACCCGAGAAAATGACAAATAATTGGGCGAGAGTGTTTTCAGACGAAACAATTACACCAGACCGTCAGTTAAATTAAAAAGATTCGATGTGGTGCTAGGTTTTGGAATGGAGTAATTAGCATTTAGACAATGTAGTTGGCACGCTCGCTGCATTAGCTCTAATATTAGAGGTTGACTTCTTGTTACGGGGAATGGAAATTTAAATCAACAAGTTAATTCGACAAAACCACCAAGCTGTTCCCACAGGAAATTCTTCATTACCATCTCTGACCTCCGTTGAGTGCAGAGCAAAGCCACTCCTTTCTTCAGTCAGTTAAAAAATAAAACTAGAGACATGTTCCCTCCACTAAATTTTAACAGAGCCGCTGATAATCACCCAAGGTGTCCTTTGGTTCAATATCTAGCCCATTGTTCGCTAAACAAATGAACGGCTCAAGTGCTAACCGAGTGCAAATACATCAAAAGCTTCCAGAAGCCCTTTTCAATAAAGTTAAGCACTTTGGGAAATAAAATTTGGCCTGGCTGTCATCATTAATACCGAAAAACGTCTCCCGAGTCTCTTTGGATATGGTAACAGGTATTTCATTCCTTCGAAGCAGCAACAAGATGTAACTTGAATTTCCCAGAAAGAAAACAATTTCAAGTTTCTTACGTTTCTTTCGTCGAGCGAATGTGGAAGAAGAGGAAAAAGCCTTTGAAAAAAGGAATGAACTAAGAATGCCAAAAACTGATGTGTATGTTCCAACTTTCTTTTGGATAAACTGTTGTTTCACGGATTTAAATATTCACGCGCCATCATGACTTTCCATTAAGAAGAAGTATTTTCTTGCTCCAAGAACTTCCAAGGTTACTGGAAAGCAAAACTCTCAACGGAATCTCTACCGTCAGTAAAAAAAAAAAGGCCCATCTAAAGAGCGGTACCATTTCGTTTATCGACCGACCCACCACCGCAACCACCCACCCACCCCTGGTGAGTATTATTAGTTCAAAGATAAAGTACCTTACATCCCTTCAAGTCAGTGTTACATTTACGAAATTTTTTTACCCCTTTATCATAAGAGAATATCTCGAATATTTCACATCCCTTCATTATGGGATTAGCGATCAAACAAGTTAAATCTTCTCGGAATTTAACAAATGAACTCTTTACGAGAGAGTCTACCTCAAATCCGATTAAAGAGATTACATTAGCATTTCAAACAGTTTAAAATGACACCATATTCTTCCTTGCACAAATATGTGTTACCTTAAAAATATCCTTTAGAGTAAGTGAAATCAAGATCAGCTTTAGACATTCGGAAAACAAACGGAGAAGGAGGCATACATTTGACAGGCAAATACCCTTCATGCGCGTGATTCACAGAAAGTCAGATGCGACAGTTCGACAGAAAAGGTTAGCAATTAGGCGTTTGCTCAGTTCAGAGCTCATGGACAAGAACATCGGAATTACTTCAGAAATTAGAAAAGGAAATTGCAAGCAGAGGACTCGTTAATGACTACTTTCGCCAGAACATGACCTCCTCTAAGCTGAAGTGTTAGCAACAGTAAAGTTAATTTGAAACGCTCGGAGATATCTTACCAATCTTTAATCACGATCTTTCAAATGCGTTAAAGACATTAAAACCAGGACTAACCATAAATAGCCTTTGGGTGGTTTTTTCTTCTCCTTTTAAAGTGGTGCGAAGCTTGCCTATTTTACGCTAAAGCATTGACTACTACGCCAAAAGAGGTGCGATCAACACGCTGTCACGTCAACACGGCAAGTGATCTTGTAGCGCAATAAGTAACCAGGTAAGAGGCCAGTGTCACGCATTCTAATCGGGACATTCCGTGACAGGACATTCCACTCCAAGTAATCCCAAGAAACTCAGTTCCAATTCTCACACAATGAATATACTTCATGAAGAGTTGATCGTTATGAACAAAATTCAATTTTCTCGAACATCGTCGCCTACCTTTTGCCTCGTTTGAGCATGTCATTTAACTGTTGGTCGTTCTAGCCAACTGATTTGCCTCCGGCCAGTTGGGATTCTTAACAATTTATGTTCAATTTGAATTATTTATTTCTGTTGTTTATTGTGGGCCTCCTGGAAAGTAGCTTGTAGCTAAGTGTGGTGCCACAATTAGTGAAAACTTATCTAACTTAACTTCTCCAATTTTTTCGAAGCAGGCATTGATTACTTCAAGAACAAAAATGAATAAATAAGCAACCTCCACCGACCTGTCTTTTAATCTCTTTTCTTATGTCATCGTACGCTTTTTCGTTTGATGGGATGACGTCTGGTTCCAAGGACTCCTCGCTCTGTGATTTTCCAGTGTTGATTGACGCTACGGGACTTGCTTGCCAAGTCGCGTGCTGTCCCGCGGGAACTTCAGCCGGGTCAAACCCGTCACAAACGAGTAATGTTAAATCATCCCCAATCCCTCTAAGCGATCGCACGGCTTCCAGATGTGTGGCGCCCAGAAGGCTAGTGCCGTTGACCTTATGGGAAACAATACATAATGATTGGCTAAAAAGCCGGGCGCATTTACGTGAACACCTGCATAAAAGGAGCCCCTCGAAAAACGTCACTTCATGGAACAGAGTGATAGACAAAGTGATTAACTTAAAATATAATTAAGTATACATTTACTGTACAGGCATAACAGAATGTAATTCTCCTCTTAAAGTGCGAACACCAAATACTTAATGGTTTCACACACCAATGTACCTCGCTTCCGGAACTCATATTTTTTAGTAAAGCTCGACTGGTGTATAATTAGGAAACTATGAGGGACGAAAATCGAAGAGCATTCAAAAAAAAAAAAAAAAAAAAAAAAAGAAAAAGAAAATACAATATATGATGTGCTAAATAGAACCTCTACAAAAACAAAAATGCAATATAACGAGGACAGACAGTAAATATTGGGCATAACATGCGCAAAGGAATTGATATCTGCTTAACAAACCTCCAGCAATCTTTGTCCAACTTTAAGCCGCCCGTCTTTATAAGCTACACCGCCCTCGTTCACTTTAGACACGAATATTCCTTCGTCTGACTTGTCTAACGGGTTACCCGGATGTCCTTTGGCGCCACCTCTTATGCTGATACCCAGTCTCTCTCCTGGACCTTTGTGGAGATAGACCTCCTGTTTTGAGGAAATACAAAACCCAGTTACACGTACTTATTTAATTGGTCACTAAGTCTCATACATATTCAGTTGAGTAAAACTTTCGCGCAACCAGACATACAACATCGTCGTCTGATGATGTAGACTTCACGAACATTATACGCACAAACTTGGCCTCTGATTGGTTAACCCATGGAAAGCCAACATAAAGCCGTCGAATGGAGTGTCGTATGACGAGAAATATGCGCATGCGAATAAAAATAAGACTAGAACAGTTATGTATTGCTTGAATTTTTCGACTTAAAATCTTGAAAAGATTTTAAAATCCCAAGTCACCCAATAATCATGAAAACAACAGTGAGTAGGTTCATTCGTTCCTGTAAGTTCCGATTTCGTTGCCTCTAATGGGCTCACAAAAACAACGCTATTGTTTCTAGAAAACAAATACAGTAAACGAAAAGCCAACTGCAGAGAAAAGTCCGATTGTGTTCAGCTGAAAAACTGTTCTTCCGGAGAAGACAACAGTGGCTTCATTCATGGACAGTTCGTCGGAACCAAGAATAGAATCCAAGTAAATCTTTTCCCATCAGGTCTACCGCTACGAATGGCTGAGATGAAAATTCTCCCTCAAACCATTTACACACTTCCTTTACGACACCCTGGGTGCATTCTTCGTAGATCTGTCCCTTTCCTAGACCTGATCTTTTAGGTAACTCTCCTAAGCTACTTTCGTGTATTTACACCAAGAAAAGAAGAGAGAAAATAGAAACGAATCACAGCAATGGATCACAGGATTAAACATCAGATAAGAGTGCTAGGGATCAAACAAAGCACTATAGCTTAACCCAGATCACTCAACTCCGCCTGTTAGGCGATCAATAACCACACGAATGGCAATGTAAACAAATATTTTACCAACAACTAGACATGCTAAAGTTAAGTTGAGCCACGGATTGAGCCACGAATACAACAATGAAGCTGAAAGCTAAGATAATGCATCAAAACAAGCTACCACCCAGATTTTTTATTGTAGCTGGCGAGAATAAAATGTAAGGCGTGTCTGGTGAAGGTGGTGATGTAAAAGGCTTGGCGAGATGCCGGCCTTCTTTGAAGGATTAATAAATGTACGACAAACAGAAGGAATATCTGCGTCGGGGCGTCAAAAACTCTTAAAAATGCGGACAACGACGAAAGGAATACTTTTTAAAGAATTCCAAGCATCACTATTGAAAAAACCGGTAAAATAAATACTGTAAATTGAGAGCGTTTTATGACAATTACACTCCAGCTTTTACAGGAGTCTACGGAAAACAATGAAAGTTCACAAATGTAATCAATTGAATTCAACTCTATTTACTATTAGCACGAGAACCGCCGAAACAAGTCTCAGGAATTTTGTTCTTTTTTTTTAAAGGAGCTAATGATTAAATAATTAGCAGGAGTGTTGCACGGTGTAATTGACTTCAGAGAGGTCGTACTCTACTCTCGAAGACCATAAAAAAAGTTACGCTCCGATACCCACTTTTTTGTTCACTTACATATTAATGAACACGAAAGTGTGTTGAGCCAACAGATAACGAATTTTAATTTTAAAACTCTCTTTTTTTTTTCGCGCGAGAAGATAAATCTTTGTAAGGGATAAGAAAGTAAATAAGTAAAGGAAGACACAATAATTGTGCATACCTGAAGTCCTTTAGGTGGTGGGTCATGGCGGACCAGAAGTTTTATGAGTGACACATTTGCTATGAGAGCTGCCACTGCTTCTTGATGAGTTGCGTTCCTCATGTCTTTTCCATTTACCTGTAACCAACAAAAACGTTGGATGGAATTGGATTGGAAAATGTACTAATCTAACTACAAATCAAGACCCACCGAACTACAGACATTCCAAAGTACTTCTGACAACACACACACACTTTATTAACTCAAGAACTCGTCAGTTAGAAAGCTGTCTGGCTCAACTTCATTTCGTTGGACGGAAACGGTATTGACCTCCTTATAACCCTTAAAAAAAAACTAAAAATAACGTGACTTCTCGCTTCTCTTTCAATATTACGCAAGCCAGTTACCTAACATGCACAGTCGTCTGTCATCTAAATTTTCCAAATTTAAATTTACTTTGAACGATTTGAACTATTTTACAGAACACAAAGGAAGTTACATGCGAGGAAGACAATAATTAATAACTTTAGTCAATTTAGGTCAAAATCCAGCCCAGTAACTTAAAGAGAAGGAGAGACTCAATAGGTAACAAGACAAAATCCACCAAACGAAATAAGAAAACGAAATAAGTAGAAAAATCGTAACTTTTCTAAAACTTTAACACTTGCTTTATTATATAGTTTGTTTCATGAGAAAACCACCCACATCTAATTTTCTTTCTGCACGGAAATGAGATCAATTGACTGCCTCTCGTTCAGTACAGCAGGCACTCAACTGCCGAGAAAAACTACACAGCTAAACTTGCAGAACCCAGCAGCCATAAGCAAAGGAAGAAATTTAGTTTTCTCATTTCACCTTTCTCCGCAGAGAAGTCGTAGAGGGCCAGCTTCTGACCATATCCACTCCAATCATGGTGCTTCCGATGCTTAGTCTCCGATACATTCTGTCAAATGCTCACTGAAACTGTTCTACGTCAGTTTTTCAATTCATTGATTGCTTTGACAGCGCTACAGAGCTTAAATAAACAGCTCGATCGTCAGATATGTATTCTGGCGAACACTGCCAATTCCCGAGTGAATTGATTCTTTTCAGTGTCAAAGTATTTACGTTTATGATTCAAACACATATAATTACCCCGATGGGGGTGACGTCTTTGAGGAGCCGACTGGTCTTTGAAGTTGTATAGTCGGCGACCAAACACATATTAGCCGCAGTATTCACAGAAAAGCGCAAAAAAGAATGCTTTTGGACACATGTGTTTAACTGCAATGGCGGTCCCTTTGACAACGAGCTAGCTGGCAGTTTTGAACCATTAATTAGCGTAATTTCAACAAAAAAGATTGAGCACGAAAACTGTTTTTTTCTTTACCGTCTGCGGCATTATCTGACACGAAAGCATGCGAACCAAGAAAGGTTAATCGTACAACAAAAAATCGCCCGGACTGAAAGACAACTTTGAAGATTCCTAAAAACAACAGCCCTTTAGAGAGTCCTTCATTTCAAGTAAATTAGATACATGTTGTAGTTACATATAATGGTCAATACTTGTCGGTATTATTTTTTCCCAACCGAATGTGCCTGCTTCCAACATCAGAAGCTGTCTAGACTCTATTCCTCTCTCTAAGAAACGAAAAGACATTTTAATCTTACCTTTTTTTACGGGATTTTTTTACCAAAACTTAACGCACGCAAAGAAGTTTTAACTGTTGTGTACCCAAGTAATAGGAACTTCATTATGTAATAAACAGTAACATAGCTATGCTATTGACAACACAAATGCACTGTTTGAAAGCGTATAATAATACTTTCGAAAATTTCCGGTTCTACCAAATGAAGAAAATCTACCCTTGATTTCAATCATCTTACCACCAGCAATGTTTTAAGACTGATGCGTAATAGTCATCATAGCGGGCAAGGGACAGCTTCATTATCCATTTTAACAAACCATCCAGATGTTGGACTCAGCGGGTTCTTTGTCTATCAGCTCTGTCTACTCAAAGACGCTTCCATACACTTTGCTTAAGCCTTATGAAACGAAAGTTGCGCTTGTAAAACGCCAAATTTCCTCTATGTTTATATTCCCGGCAAATAAATCCGACAATGGACGAATAGCTAGCTAACTTTTTTCGCGTACAACTTGGCCTCATTGAGAAAAATCTTGCTTACTTGAAACAGAACCGTAACTCTGAACATAGGTGTCCATCGAACTACAATCATAAAACTCCAATTTTGGGATAAAGATAACATGTAACACTTAAACAGCGAGTCTCTTTCATCAACGGAGTCACTTCCGCAGTCAAACAAACTCATTAGGCTCACTGAAAGTTTAAAAAAGAGTTGGACAGGCGGATTCCTTTCCAAAACTTAGCAAGCAGCCAACAAAACATCCAAATATTTCATTTGTCCTGGACACAATGGTAATAAAATATGTCTGAGCATGTACCGAGAAAGAGAACAACTGCATTCAATTATCTCATTTCCTGATAATAGCACAAAAATTGACGCTTTAATTAAAAGAGAAAAAAAAGAAAGGTGGATTCACCATTCCACACTAAAGAAGAGTGGTTTTGTGACTTACAAAATTGGCATGACTCCACTAACTAATGAATCTAAAGAAGAGGTTGTTACGTAACAGGTATTTAGTCTTGTAACTGGTTTATGACAAGCTTGATCTCGCCCTGATCGCGCCTCTTACTCAGCAGTTCGAAGTTGTACCTCTAATTCTCATTGGCTCAATGCGATACTATTACTGTTTTGACGACTTTGGATTAGGTTTGACGACTCAATCAAAATGTACTCTATTACCACGCCTCGGATTAACGAATCATACCACCTTGAGTCAACACTTGATTCCCTTACCAGCATTATTCTATCTCCAACTCTCAGATGAGTGGTGGCGGCAACTCCGTTTGAAACAATCTACAAAAAGCGACGAGAAAGAAGTGATTGAAAGTGAAATAAAAGCTACAGGGGGGTTAGTTTCTAAAAAAACCGTGAGTGCTGCGTCGATGAGGGATATCACAAGATAATTTGCATGGTTTTATCAACTGAGTTGAAAGATGACGTTTCACGCGTTCGTTCGTCCATCGTCAGATCGAAGCCAGTTAGGTTGTCTTTAGCTCTTCCGTTTTCCTCACACGACCGAAGAGAGAAAAGCCATTCTTTTTTCAAATTTTTACCCTGGTGACTAAATACAAGCCTTGTCCATTAACAAATCCCTTAAATCACATGTGGAACGATCAGACCACACAATGAACTGTGACCTGTGCCTTCAAAAACGATTTAATAAATTGAGACACAGTGACAACATCCTACCTTTGATATAAATATCCCAGGTTCGTCCATTCCAAATGGATGACTGGCATGATCTGAACCTCCAACAATACTAAATCCTAGCGGACTGCTTCCTTTCTTCAGAACAATTTCCTGAAAAGAAAAAAATTGACTTCATGATGCACATCATGCCATAACGAAGCCTAGCAACAAATCAAGAATTTTTTCGAATTTTTTAACTCCCTGGGTCTGATTGCTAATGCGCAAGTTTAAAATCAGTTACAAGAATTTGGTGTATGATGAAAATAACAGCTTATAACTGAAAAGTTTGAGGATTTTCATCACCTGTTTTCTGGATTATTTGTGCATAGTATGTGGAGTAGTTACATGTGAATCACTTCTGGGAGTTAAAGGGGTTGAAAATTGCACAAAAAACACAACGAAACACCCCAACATCCGAACACCCGAACACCCGTAAAGTGGTATTGGTAATCTGTTCGTGTAAAAATCAAAAATCATCACCTCAATATCCAGTTCGGCAGTCCCATTTTTGTCCGTGTGGTTTACATCTGCTACCTTCTCTGGCGCTACGTGGTTCAATTCAGGCTTGAGAGAAATTTAACAGTCAGGTGATTACTTTTCAGCCTCGATGAGCGTGTGCATTAATGACTACGTGCGGATCTGCGAGTCTATGATTTATGGAGGTTTCATCCCATTTCAAGTTCGAACCTCCTACCCTTGCTGAAATAGGGCGAGTTCCCCCCCCCCTCACTTAAAAAATTCATCCCAAATCTTTCACCTCGTAGGGGGGTGAACTCGCCAAGGTAATCGGGGCCGAACTTCCAATGGGGCGGAACCTTCACATACCGCTTCTAATCGCAAAAAAGAAACAGTGAATAAGAGCCAGAGATAAAGTGACTCAGCTTACCTTTGGTGGTAATCTCTTGTTGAGTACAGTCTGATCCTGCAGTTTAGAGAGAGGTAACATTCTCTTATTTATCACACGTTCACGAACAACAACAAGCGTGACGTAGGAAAGGCCGCCTGTCAACATGCCTACCGCGTCCTCATGTCGCGCGATTTTCATGTCCTTGCCGTTTATCTGACAAAAAACAATGAAAACAAAAAACAAAAAAAACAGGGGATGAGGAAATAAGAACGGAACTTACGTGGCAAAGATAACATAAAGCACGAGAACAATCAGAAGACTACTTTCTACTGCGAACTGATTGCAGATGACATTACACTACTGAATAGGGCGCGTTCGATTAAGTGTCGTAAATTAAAACCAAAGTAATCCCAAAATCTATCAGAAGAAAGGAGAACCAAAACAAACTCAAAGGAGAGCCAAAACAAACTCAAAGGAGAGCCAAAACAAACTCAAAAGAGTCAACCACACTGCCTAAAGCGTAGGAAAACGCGGGCGACCAAGTCGTGATTGGTTTCAGTTTTCCATCTGATTGGTTGAGAGAGTGGCGCTAGTTTTCTGGACCAATCACAGAGCAAAATAAAGCAAAAGCAGAGCAGTTAAGGATTACTTTCAACACTCCATTGAAAATTGCTCTAACAACTTAAGGCAACAACTGAGACTCACCGAAAGGACTTTATCACCAACTTGAAGTCTCCCATCTCGCTCAGCTGTTCCACCCTCAGCAATTTTCGAGATAAATACTCCCTATAAAGTAAATACGATCGATGAACAAAAGACTTTGACGCTTAACTTTAAACAACAACAATGCCTAGGATCTATCGAAGGCTTAAAAAAATTGCACCTGTCGGTTATGACGAAACCACAGACCCGCTCCAGTATCATCTGTCAGGTTATTCACAAACTGATTATTGAAAACCAATGCATCAATGATGCTCTCAACGGAAAATGAAATGAAAAAATTTGATCTGAATGAATTCCACATACCGAGTCGCCATCCTTATAAGGCGTCGAGCCACGACCCCCCGCAATGCTAAACCCCAGGCCCTTCTCACCTCCTCGCTTTAGTGTAATTGTCTCTTTCTGGAAGACATAGATAGAACATCTTTATAAATCATAAAAATATTGAACAAAATCCCTAACTTACCTCCTATTTACTCATTTGGTAACAGGCCAATCAATTGAAAATTGTAAGTTAAGAATATTTTAATCACATTTTCTCTATAGCTCACACTTTATTTTTACTTGAAACCTTCTCTTTTATTACTTTTGGCTCCAACAAAATGCCCGTCTTTCTCATGAGAGAGGTTTAGTAGACCTCGCAATAAATCCTTCCTAAAACTCCAGATTAGCTTCACGGTACGTAAACGCAAGGCGTATCATTTATTAAAAGCAAACGTTCCACTGCCATCAAGAATACCTCTGTTTTAGTTTGAATCTCCTCCATTTCAGGCTCCGGAGCAAATCTGACACCCACTTTCTTGGTCTCCTCCTTTGGTGGCTCTTCGGGCACCTGCAGCACATGACACAATCTGATCAAACTACTGTTTCTCCTCCTCATTACCGGTCAAGCCGTTTGACAGATGCGCAGTGAGGACAAAAGCCTGATTCACAATGGTGACATGACGACACTAGCGTTACGAAATAACAAGTCAAAGTGTTTTTATGCTTATAGTGTGAACATGGCTACATAGGGGACCAGTATTCTCGCAGGTAAAACAGACGGCGGTGAGAAGTCTTATGATCAGCGGTAAACCGCCAATACCCGGCTTTTACTGAAACCCCTGCATAGTGCAATCCCTGACGCTAAGTTTCACTTTGAACCTGACCTTTGGCAGCTCAGGTTCTGGCTCCTTGTGGACTTCATCAACTTCCTCCTTGGTAAAAGCTTCTTCCAGAGCTTCATCGATTAAATCAGCATCTTCTGCAACCATCAGGTTTTCTCGAGATGTTTTAGTAACCGTTCTCTTTTCCAGATCCTCTCTTTCTCTAACGACAACTAAGTGGATGTCATTTCCAGCATTTTTCAAGACATGTACCGCTTCATGGTGTGTGGCGGTGGATATATTCACCCCATTCACCTAAAAAAGGAAAAAACTTCATGTTGCATTTATCAGGATGATGAATACAGACGTCATAATGCATGTATTCAATCAAACAAAGGAATCTCTCCTTTCTCAGATACCGTAAAACCTTCAAATTCAAATGTATAAAGAAATATCATAATAATTTAAAATCGGCAATATTCTTGACCCTTTACATCGTAACATTAACATTCAAATTCTCTGCACTGTTCTCTTCACATTTCCTGTCGTACTGACGAGAAGAATTTTTTGACAATCAGGGTTTGTTGGCATGACTCCACTAACTAATGAATCTAAAGAAGAGGTTGTTACGTAACAGGTATTTAGTCTTGTAACTGGTTTATGACAAGCTTGATCTCGCCCTGATCGCGCCTCTTACTCAGCAGTTCGAAGTTGTACCTCTAATTCTCATTGGCTCAATGCGATACTATTACTGTTTTGACGACTTTAGATTAGGTTTGACGACTCAATCAAAATGTACTCTATTACCACGCCTCGGATCATTTAGTTGATTTGGTGATCATTTAGTTGATTTTCATCATCTTTACATTCGATTCAAGGGTAATATTGTAAGGAGAGATTAGAACCAAGTTAGGGGGGGTTAATGTCAACAGCGATTGACGTGCATCAGTTTGTAATGAACTTACAGACATTACCCTTAATCAAAGTTTGCTGCAGTTGACCTTAAAGTGCCTATTTTTCAATTAAAGTGCTTGGAAATAAACACCATAGAGCATGAATTTTATAATTCATCTATCGTGAATTATAAAGTTACCTTGATGATTTTGTCGCCCGTTTTAAGAATTCCGTCCTGGCCTGCAGGACCATTTTCTGAAATCTTCGAGATAAAAATTCCCTGCAAGAAACGAAACAAAGTATGAATTTTTCCATATTGTTACAAAAAGTCGCAAGTATTCTGCGCCAAAACAAAATATCGAGAAAAAAAAAACGGTTTTAAAATTTGAACCCAAATGGCTGACTAAGCAGCAAATGTAATCAAGCATGATCTTCTCCCTAACCTCGTCATTTCCCAGATAGGGGGTGGAACCTTTTCCACCGGCAATATTAATTCCGAGGCCCTTGTTATTCCGGTGGATCGTGTATTCAATCTGCAGAGGAAAGAACAATAATCAAAGCATAAAGAAATACAATTCGAGAAACAGGAAAGCTTCCACAATTCAGGTCCTACCCCAGTTTATCCCTGGATGTTTATTTTTATCAAAAACATGGGAGCTGTACTCAATGTATTTTTCGATGGGGCATCGTGACTACAACAATACAAAGTACGACACTTGTCAATTTACATTACTTTCTCTAAAACGTGTTAATTAGCTTCAAACCCGCAAACCCAAAACAGTTTCTCTCCACTTCGAACGTATACTAATGCTGACATAGTTGAAAGGTAATTAAACCCCACCCTTCCCTCCCCTACTCCAACACAACCACCACACACAGACTTCTTTGTACCTCCTCCACGACTTTTGTGACCGTGACAAGTTCTTGTTCATCGTCACTTTCAGCTTTCTTTTCCTCACTGGTGAGACAAACCAATCCTTTAGGGGGAGTCGGTTTTCTTTTTAGCACTGGACCTTCTGAAAAATACAACACAGCTCTTTGTTAGTAAAACAAGATAGAAATAGTTAACATTCAACTCCGATGCTCGACAGTCACTGGTAGAAAGTGTCAGCAATTACCAGCCAAATTTTTTAGAAACTAATCAACAACAAACCGATAGCAAACTCAACTCACATGTGAGTGAAAGTAACCCTTCTCATCTCATGATATAAGATACAGAAACAGTTGCGTTGAGATTAAAGTTAATCAAGTAAATCACATTCGTTTGTAGCAGTTGACGCTGCTCCCTATTTCTGATCAAACTAGTGCAGCGCAGAATAACTCTCGATAACCAAATCATGTTTTCCTGAAAGCTCACATGCTCCTGGTCCTGGATGGAAAATGGAAAGTGGCCCAGCGAGAATACAACAACGAGCTCTACTCTAAGCAGGTGGAAGGTGCCTTTAACCTGAACTTAACTTAACGTTTCAGCCCGACATTCTTCTTCACTAATGATGAAAAAAATAAAAATATGATTTCGTGCATGCACAAGTTGTTCATTTTGCAGCAGATGTACCGGTTATCGTTCCTTTAAACTATGAAAAGTTTGTGTCGTTAAATAAACATTACTAAAAACAATTAATGACACGATTTCAAAGCACTTTCTCGACAGCCATAACCACATTTCCTTTCCTTGCAGTTTTTAGGATGGAACTATGTACCAAAACCAGTCACACCTGATCCATACGTTTCACTTTAAATTTCAGATCTTATCTTGTACTCAGTAAAACCATACGACAATTACAATAAAATTGAGAGTAATATGTAAATCGCAATCAAATACTCGCGGACAGATTTTGTTTGGTTTCACTTTTGGCAAACGGCAGAACATTGAAAACATTTTAACGTTACTTAACATTCAATCCAAATTAAATATATTCAATTTCACGTTAACTGTCTGAGTAATTTTCTGAACATTATTTACGGCACTGTGCAAAAGCTAGGAAAACCAACGCAACCAGATTCTATTTGCTTTTTAAGCTAATTTCTGTATTTGAAATGAAATAATGAAACTTTCAGTGCACCAAGTACAAATTCCCTTCGCCAGTTCTAAGAAATAAAAACCAGCTTTCAATAACGTTGAAACCATGTTTTTAGAATTAAAATCAGGCTTGTGTTTACAGACATGTCAGGATTTAACAGGTATCACACCTGTAATGACAAAATGGAATTATTATTATTCAAGCTTTAAATTATTTTACAAGGAAAAATTTTGGTAAGCATGGTAACATTCCCCATGAAAACCTATTCTAAATGCAATTTTAAAATCTTTACCAAGGAGGACATACTCCTGTTACATTACCATTAACAAACCATCAGTTCAAAAAAAAAAAATACTTCACGAACACTTCTACTTCATTAAAAGATAAATATTTTCTTAGGATTTCCTGCAGAGAGAACATCTAAATTTCCAACAAGTAATTCCACGTTCTTCAAAACTGAGATTGAGAGAGCAAATTGAAAGAAAAATACAACAATCAAGAAGGTGAAGACTGGCGCCTTTTAACGCCTCTAACTTTGCAAGTAGCAGCCATCAAAAGTTATCAGTCTAAAGATGTATTTGCATACATATGTGATGTCTGCAACATAGACACCATATGGACAAATGATGTGAAAACTGTGAAGAAAACATTAAAACACCCATCCTAACCTGACCAAACCACTGTAAAAGGCCCATATGTTCCTAGCACAGAGACAACCATACTTTATAGCTTAGCAGAGAGCAAGAATCTCGAAATTTTGAATAGAGTGGCCAGAGCACATTGGACACATACACACAGGTGTAACAAAGAGCTTGATATGCAAAGCAGGTCTTTTTTCCTCAAACATTACATGTGGCAAAAATTGATAAATAATTCAAAACAAAGCCTGTTGTTATAAACATAATGGAAACTCAATGAAAGATCTCTACAATGACAGAAAAATCAGAAACATCGGCACTCCCATGTTTCAAATAAATTCAAAAATTTTCCACGGACAGATTTTATAAAAATCATGAAATATTTCTATTTGTTTGGATTACATGCTCAGGAACACCAAAAAAAATTATTTTGTTTAAAATTACCCATATAACAATTTTCATTAATATTCAGTGCACTTCACATAAACGGAACACAAATTTAATGCTTTCAACAATCTATCATTCACCACTTACTCCCAAAAGATGCCACTGATAGTTTCAACTACAGAGGTTTTGCACAGCAGCCGTGTTGGATGGCAGGAACAATGAAAATATTTTGCATAAGAAAAAATTTTCCCATGAGTACCATGGGTAAAATAATCTATTGTTCCTGCCATCCAACATGGCTACTGTGCAAAACCTCTATTAACAGCACAGTTTATATTACACTGAAAATGTTTTTTACACTCTTTTCAGTCCTGAGACCAAAAAAAAAACGTTTTCTACCAGCAAACATCCTGTAATTTTACTAGTAATTCAGCTCCTAAGAATTTTGTGGGGCACAACCTTCAAAAAAGGACTTTCAATATTGTGCTCACCAGTTGTGATATTGTATTCCTGACATAAAAATAAATTACCTCAATTACCTGTTTCGAAGGCTAATTTATGCCACAATTTAGGAATGTGACACACATAAAATAATAGAGAGCTGAAAAAAAGAAAAAAATCACCAAATACCATATTTGATTTCTTGCTGGTAAGTGGAAGTCAGGTGATATAAACCACTTCAACTTTCGCAAACTTTATATTCATTGAGAAATCAAGAGAGAATATCATAATCACTTTTTCACGTATTGTGGCACATTCTGTGAACTAAAAGAAAGATTTTGGTGGAGTAAGAAGTGCTTTAGCCCAATCACATGCTTGTGTGATTTTTCAGACTGTTCTGTTGTAATTTTTTTCAGTTTTTTTTTTCTCAATGGCCTCCAAAGTGATAGTGAGAGTATGACAGTTTATGTTCTTAGGCATAAATATCTCTTGGGCCCTTCTCAGAGTCACGTTAATCGGAGCTGCTAAAATGTCTCTAAACATGTCTGAACAATGTCTCAGACATTTTTATGCCTACGAATATTACTGTTTTATTGTAATTTTCAGTAACACAATTGTCTTTACTCTTTATAGCTTTTTTTGGGGTATTATTATCTCTTCTTTACTGGAGTGACTGAGGTAAATCCTCACAAGCAGATTGGTTTTAACTTGGTTAGGATTCTGTCATACAGTCTGTTTCCACAAAATGGTTATAAGCCATGTTTTGTTTCTTGAAAACCAGCAAATTCAAAAGAAACAGGTTTGATCCAAGCACCATGTAATAAACACATAACTAATCTAAGATGTTCATACTTCATGCAATGAGGATGACCACACTTTAAACACCTGTCATAAATGTTACAGACTCCACATACCTTCTGTTTCCCCATCAAGTCTGCCATCTTCATTCTATCAAACAAAACAACATCATGTAACTGATATCACCAGAAAGAAATTCCATTTGGTTGTGTGTTTAACAAATTAACTCACAAGAGGTACCAAGACAGAATTTCTCCGTATAAAATTAGTACAAAGTCAAGAAGACAAGGAAGAGAAGCATAAAGAAATATCAATAAGGGGATTATAAGTTGATCTAATGCAAAATTATCTGAACCAAAATAACCAGCTTTATATGGCAGACAGTAGGGAGAATTACTAAATGAGATTTTGGGAGTGAAAGGGCTAACAATTAGTCGCCAACCTTCACAACTTTTCATGTAAGAGTTTTGCTAAGCTCCATGAAAACAACATTTGCAATAACTGAGAGTATGGCTTATTATCATGCAGAATAAAAGTTGTGGCTTACAGAGTCATTTTTGTGTTCTTCGTCACCCTCACGGCTTCCCGCTTTGGCTAATATTTCCATGACTTTGTCCTGGTTGTTTGACTGGAGATCAATCCTCTTGTTTTTCAGATAGTGCGGCGTGTCACGTCTCCGTAATTTGTCATGCCTTTCTGTTTCAGGGTGGTCCTCTCCTTCAAAACGAATTCTTTGCTCTCTTTCACCATCATCTTCTGAACCTGAACCCTACAAGGGAAAAAATCAATTTAAGATTAATATTACACTTTTCCTCTCTGTGTATCTTGGTAAACAGACACACAGACTCACACCACTCATATCTGACAACAACCAAATACATTGAATGTTGAAAATTTGATCATGTGTCTTACCTGTTCTGCAGGTTGTTTTTCATTCTGTTCTGGTGTTTCCACAGAAAATCCCACTCCCTTCTTTTCACTCCTTGCTTCTGGAACTGTCTCCTGTTTCTTGTCAGATATCTCAGGTTTTAATTCAAAACTTGCTCTTCTTGGTCGGAATTCAGTATCAGATCCACTTTCCTCATCCTGAAATGAAAGTAACTTCAGTTATTATTCAACTACACTCTGTACAGTAAAAATAACAGCCAAGACGAGTACAAATATCATGCAGTATTTGTACTTTAGAGAACCATTTAGACAGGTTTTCTTGCATCACACAAGTGACGAATTGGATTGAAGTTCCAAAAAAAATGGTAAATAGTTTAAATCATTTTTCTGACAATGAAGAGTTGGAATGGCTGGTGAATATTGATCCAAGTTTATTAGATAAATTAAATGAAGAAAAGCAGTTAGACGACAATGAAATTTCATTACTTATTGAAGAAAATAGAAACAGCAACACAACAATGCACCAATTCTGTTCCACTTTGCATACTTCCATCACACACTCCCCGTAAATAAATATCCAAGAAATTCGCCCCCACTGAAATAGTAATTTGGCATGTTGGATAATATATAACTTACGAGACATTTTGGTGTGTTGTATCACTGAGTATTTTAACTCATTATTTGTATTTTGACTCGCCCTATGGGCTCGTCAAAATACGACACAACTCATAAATATACTCAGTGATACTACACAATAAAATGTCTTAAAGAGATATGTTTATTGTACACAGTCAGGCAAATTGAAGACCAAGAGATAACAGGTCTGTAATGCAGGTCAATTCATCTGCTGATGACATACTCTACTGCAATAACATTTCAAAGAATGTTATGTTTGCAGGACCCTTGATTCTGTAGCTTGTGCACCACAACTGAAAATAAAGCACCATTTGCACTTTGCAGCAGAAAAGTAACTAAGATGTTAGGTGTGTTTTTCAAAGTTCTTTCAAGGAGAAAGCAATAAGATACATACTGTAAAGGACTTGCGCGACTTGAGTATCACTCCGTCCACAGGATCCGCACCCTTGTGCATTTTGTGCATGGTTATCTTTGGATGGCGAGATTTGAGATCCCTTGGGTGTGGGGTGTCATGTCTGATAAAATGACTCTGCAAAGAAATAAATATTTATTACATCATTCGCAAGAATTAACGTTTGTTTTTTAGCAAATGTTAAAGGCTTATAATGATTTCTTGATAGATAAAAAAAGATCCAGAGATATAATCCATTTGTAACCAATGAAATACAAAGAAAAATATGATTCCCCCACAAGGAGTGGAACCTCCGACTATCAAAGTTTTGCTGACCAATGTTCTATCATAGAGTTACTAAGTATTCTGATGACCTCTAACTCAGACAACAGTCATGGAGGAAGTAAAAAAGCCCTTACAACTGGCATTACCAAAAGAAATTCTTTGAATCATGTGTTTACATTTGATGGTGTAGTTTGATCTTTCACCACTAAAGACAGTTTCTACTCAGGTTGTCAAAATTTCAGTCACCACTGTGACAGCACCTGGACAACTGGAAACATCATGATCAAAATGAAATTAATTGATGTTCATGGGAGAAAAGGTAAAAGGTTGAGTGAGTACTCAAGTATTTCAGTCCTGCTCACCTCTTTATCACTGTCTCCAGAATCCTCTGCAAACTGAACAGCTGGAAGGCTTCCGCTCCTTGGGCGTTGAATGTCCATCTCATCATGTGCAAGGTTCTCAAATGCCACTCCATGTGTTAAATCATTTGTGAGCATCTCTGAAGAAACCACGAAAATTCAGATGTAAAACAATGCTTGGAACAATAGGTCTTAGGCTAATGTGTCTAAGAGTCTATGCTTAACTCTCATAAGTGACAAAGACAGAATTTCTCCATACAATACCAATACAGTATCAAGCAGATCAGTGATGAGAATAAAGCAAAGAATCCATTGGGATTATTAATCATCCAATACCAAATTCTTCCAGCTCATATCATAAGAACTGTATGGAAGGCAGTATGGAGAATTATCAAAAAGATCTTGTGAGTAAAAGGTTGAGACTCCAGAACAATTATATCACTTAACAAAAATCAAGAAAATTGCTCAAAATGCTGCAAGCTGGGACATTTAGTATCCACAACGAAAACACAATTTTCAAGATGTTGTGTATGTTATGAGTGGTACTGTTAAGGCTATAATCAGAGCAAGGAATGTAAATAACATGTTCTCAGTGTTCAGTCTAATGATCTGTACTTAATATGCAGAGACTCTATTTGTAAAAAGTTCTGACCCCTCCCCCCACCCCCTCATATAGTGTACACTGGGGCACAAACTTTTCCACCCTACATTCTGCATAATAGTTTAGGATTAAGTCAAAATGATGACCAAAATCTCCTTCTTAAATTTGAGGTAACTTCGTACACAAAAGTACAACACTTATTTACCTATTTTATTTTAAGTAAATCCAACTAAAAAGAATATTTTCCTACAGACATAGAACATGGACTTCTACATTAGAACTATGCAGAACAGGGGAAATTATGATGCAAAAATAAATCTACTAGACACAACTTGATCTAAAGTTCTTACATCTGATAGAAAATAGACATTTCCTAAACTATTAGAGACAAAACCTAATGAATGGAGAAAATTGTTGTGTATCTACATAAACCCTGAGTACTAACCATTGAACAACACATTGAAAGCAGAATCCAAGAGATTTTAAGAAAATAGTTCTAACAAGATAATTCTAGCCAAAACAAGAAACAAATTTTGCTCCATCTTTTAGGAAAACACAACTGCCTTTAGCATTTGCAGTTTAAGAGAAAAGAAACCTACATTTTATTTCCAAACATACACAAAAGACAAAGAGTGTCATTCAATTAAAGGGTAAACTCAAAATTTAGAAGCTATGGATAGATTGCAACGAGACATATTAGAATTGCAGCCTGGCACAGAAAATACAAATTACATCTGAAAGCACTGAATATATAAAATGAAATTACTACAAAAAATAAATCACCTTGATTGACACCATACGTCCCATTTTGGCAACCCATGATAAAATAGAGCCATTTACAAAACTTTAGGGCAAAAAACTCTCAATTGCTTTGAACTATTTTGCATAGATGCAAATTCATGAACGTTTCTAAAGACATGGTATATAGCGGTTGTTATTGAATAGTTGGGTGAAAAACACAACACTGGTTACTGTACAATGTATGTTGGTTCCATCATTATTATTCAAATTTTCATAATTAAAGTGTACATATTATGTTTTTACACCTGCTTTTGATTACATAGCATTGAGCATATTCAAAACAGCAAGCTCTTTTTAAATCCCCAGTATTTTGAATCTGTACCCAATGTCTATAATAATAAAATGACCAAATAAAAGATAGATAAGTCTTTCTGTAGTAAATGATCCAGTTTTATGCCAATCTAAAGCCACAATATCATTTCATATATCAAACATATAGTTAAAACAAGTGGAAACTTTAACTGTCTTTTAAGTACCAGAAGAAGGATTTAAATGCAAATAACTGCACAATAATAATTTAGTGCCAGATCCATCAAAGGTAGAATAATAAACAAAATTCTTTCTTCCTAAAATTTCATTTCAACAAATTAACACTAAAAGGAAAAGTAATTCAGCAGACAGATGATAATCCACAACTCCAGTTTTTATTGGTTGGTTACAGCTGAAAAATGGTGTTGAAAACAAAAGGGAAAACAAAATAGTGACAAAAATTAATCTCACTTTTGTCTAAAACATGATAATTCAAAGAGCTTCATAAAAAACCGATGTTTTCTCCTACTCTTTTTTATAAGCTTTAAAGTTCTGTGTATTGAAATACAATGTATTTAAGGCACCAGACAAGGACTAGAAATTCTAGAAATCCATATTGGAAAAATGGCCAATGGTTAGCAGAGAGAATTAATGTACAGATTACTGCTGAATTTAAAAGGAACGATCATCGATAGCAAGAATTTAGCCATCATGGTGAATACCCTTATACATGAGGTGCAATGATTTCTCTCACAATTTAGTCACTTTGAATCTGGATTGCGACGTTTCAATTGTACTCTTTGAGTCTTCTCCAAGCACTGAAGAAGACTCAAAACACCTTGATCCACATCCAAGAGACAAACAATTACAGGGCTCGAAATTGCAATGCGACCAAAAATTGAGCTCTGGCAACTACCTTTTCAGAACTGGTCGCCAGCTGGCCTCTCGCATTTTGTCCGATAACTAAAGAAAACCATGACTCAACTTTTGCTATTAAATCTTTCTACTAGGAAATCAATCGGGCATGATAGCTAGTACACAACTCACCTTTCCGTCCCCAATAAAATGATTTCTGAATATTACAAGATAATCATAAAAATTGAATGTATTTTGACATGTCGATACCGCATTCACGGTGTGCCATATTGTTACAGCGGCTTCTCCCAAAACTGTTCATTTACCGCAAAAATGGCGGCAGATACAAATCAGTTGAAGGAATTACATGAGTTCTTACGTTTACAGTTCAGGTAAGACAGCAATGAAGATGTAAACAAACAAAATAAATAAATAATAATCTTCTGAAAGCATTTATAAACAATTTGGAGAAAGAATTAGTGCTTTACAGCCGAAAATAACACATTCACAATTAGGTAATTTTCCCGGATTCCAGCTATGATCTACATTCCTGTAAGTGTTAATCATGTTGTTTCCAATTGTTTTTGCTCTTCGATTGTGACTTTTCTTGCATGCAAAGTAAGGTATAAAATCATGTTTTTGTGTAAATTATAGATAAAATAAGTTGGCGACCAAAATTTTTCCGTTAGTCGCCTGCTGGCTCCTGAACAAAAATGTTAATTTCGAGCCCTGAATTATACTTCACAATTATAATTCAGAGACAAATTCAACTCTCATCCATTCAAGCAAGCCTAGTGCTTGAAAAATTCTGTCCACAAAACTGACAAATTGAATAGCAGTGTACAGTATGTAGGCATATGAACCATATCTTTACCTAAACTTCCAAGTCCTTGTTGTGGTAAAAGGAAACATGTGAGTACTCTACTGTTAGTCTGCTCATCATCGTCTGTTTGGAGTTTTAGCACTGGTTGAGACTGGTAAAGACAAAAAGGATATACCATTCTATTACACTTCAATGGATTACTGTACAAAACAAGTCACCAAATTGCAGTTGATACAAGTAAGAGGAACTGAAGTTAACTGATGAGTTGCTCAGGCCTTCTAGCTGAATTTTTTCTCTGTTAACTCTCAAAATACCACACCTCAACTGTAAATACAGAGCTGCCAACAAAAGCTGGTAGCGAGCCAAAACCTTAGCCAGTAAAAACCCTTGGCCCAGTCTGCCATCTTTAAATGGCAAATTTAGTCTCATTTTACCATAAAGTGCAGATGAGAAATCAAACAATAATCATAATTCGGTCAAAGAGATTTTGAACTTTTCAATCCAACAAAAGCTGTTTACATAACTGTTCAAAAGTAAAGAAATAACCAGATGCTATCTACATATACTATACCATCAATCAGGCCAAAACTACAAAGATAATAGTTATCCTTCTTGCTGATTCCTTTTGAAAATACATATTCATGAACAAAATAACGATAATACCTGGTTTTCTGATAACCATAATGCCTTCAATGGCAAAGATCCAACCGTCAGTGGAAGACATTCCAACCTGTTTTACACAAAAAAACAAACAATTGGTAAAAGACTAATATAAACTAACTTTTATAAATCATACAAAAAAGGCATCACATTTTGCACAAAGCAAGTCTTTTAATTTTTAAAGTTACACACTAAACATCACCTAATCTACTTCTTTTGACAACAGCCCCAGTAAGACATCCTTTTTAATTGGAAAATCATGAGTAATTGATTCTGAAGACAAACCAACTTGAGTGTATTGAGTAGATAACACACAGCTTTTAACAAGCATCCCCATGCACTCTAGTTGTTTAGACAACAAGGAGCAACATGCTGTTAGCATTGCAATTTTTGATTCCATGTTGGTCCATTACTGACTTTATTAAATTTCACCACCACAACAAATTAAGGGTTTCTGATTCCAATCCACTTGAAGTTAGCTTTGTGCACAACAAAGAGACTCAAAAATCAAGACAAAGCTCTACATTCAACTTTTTTCCATCCAGATGTGATTCCTTAGTAAATTCTCACAATTTCAATAACTCATCCACCAAATGAGCAATGAGAGTCAACAAGCTTTTGATTGTATCTAGTTTCCCATTACAAATTACCAGGGAAATCTATTTCAGCCAGAAGGGAGAATTACAACACAGATATTTGGCCAGACTTGTTGAATTTTAGTTTATAAATCATATAAACGAAAAATTAAGACTACATTAAATTCATGTTTCTTACCTATTTCCTGATACATCTAAGACATGAAGATTTCTACAGTTGCCAATTTCTGATGGTAAGCGTGTCAGCCAATTTTCTCTTAGAGAAAAAACACTCAATCGTGTACAGCTTCCAATCTGCAAGATGTTCAACATAATTGATATTAATAATGAAATTCAGCTGTTACTGATATCAACATTTGTCAACATTTGTCAACTTTTTGTCAAATTTTATGATATCAGCAGTTTTTTAATTTGAAGCAATGAAGTCCTCAATTTTGAAGGAAAGAATCAAACATTTCAACATAAAAAAAAAATGAAGAAATAACATTTCAAGGACTTAACCTCAACTGGCAAAGCTGTAAGTCGATTCCTATCTACATTAAGATGAGTAAGCTTGTGGAGTTTTCCTATTGTCGATGGGATTTCCTGTTCAAATGGAATAAGAAAGAAACCCACAATGTCAATAGAACTAACAATTACCATCAGAGATTTGGCAAAAATGCATTGTTTTTTCCTCCACTACCGTTAGAACTGGAATAACATACCTCCAGGAGATTTTCTGTTAAAATTAATTCTTGTAAGCTGGAAAGTCTGCAGTGTAGACAGAAAATAGAAAAGAACTACTAAGATGATCAGGAGTACAAAGTGAATGCAACCATAGTGCTGTTCCGAAGTTAAATCTTTATGCCTGAAATAGTGTTAGAAAAAGATGCTCCATAGCATTGTGTCAACTCTTTTTTTGTAAACAGTAACATCTTACTGACTGGCCACAAAACAGCCTTTTCACCCCATCCTATATACTCATCCCAACAATGCATACCAACCTACCCCTCCCCTTGCATATTAAAACAACTCACTTACCCTCCCACAGCAGGTGTAAGAGCAAGAAGCCGGTTTTGATCAACTTTAACCAACTGCAGCTTCTTGAGTTTTCCTACAAAAAATTAATTAAGAAAGGAAAAGCAATGTTTTTGGAGTTTGAGAATATATAAAGCAAAGTAATCATTAAAGAATCTGTAGGAATCCTGTACAAACCTATTGTATCAGGAAGATCTTCTAACAAATTTTGAGATAAATGGAAGTCAGTAAGAGCAACACAACCGGAAATTTCATCTGGTAAAAATTCAATCTTGTTTTCTGAAGCATCGAAGATTTGGAGTTTCTTGAGGCTTCCCACTTCCTGATTAAAAAAAAGAAAAAAAAAAAGCAGGTTGCTTTTCCAGTAACTCAATTTTCTTCTTTATCTATTCTTTGATTGCGTTTTACATTTAATAGAACACATACTACCTTTGCTTCCCTCTGAATGCTGTACAATTTCAGGGTTTGGTTGCCATCTTGGACTGGCTGGCCCCTTGCTTTAATTTCATGTGAGGGCCTCAAGACCATGAAGTAGCCAACTACAACTGTCCAGTTGTTAATGCCCATACATTAAAAAACTTTATTTTACTTGAAATCGAATGCTCTCTTCTATTAGATAACTATTACTACAGCACCACTCAAAAGTGAGTTGCTACTGTCTTGAGAGATGTATCTTGTTTCTCATGAGACACATCTTGTTTCATATCTGCAAGTACCAATTATTCAATAATTTGTTCAATACTTAACTTATTGTATCACCCACATTCCTACAGAATATGATGACAACTGTTCTCCTTATTTGGAAAATTCATATCATGAATTGTTGCCAAGAATGATAATTTCAAGAACAATTAAGACTAATAAGAGGACGAAGGGAAAAAGGACATGAAAAGAAAAAGAAAATGAGAAAGAGAAGGTGGACGAGGAGAGACTGGAAGACACAGCCACAAGGAAATGGTTGTCCATACCAAAAGAGGGCAAGGAGTAGGAAGAAGTTTATCTAGTTCAGGAGATGGGGAGAAAGTCACAAAGTTAGCACAAGAGGAGAGAAAAAGGATAGGGTAGAGGTATACAGTACAGGCCGCCGGAATAGCAGCACCTAGGAAAAATAACAACACAGAGAGAGATACGAAAAATGAATAAACATTCAGAATAACTTTCAATTGATTGCTGGTGAATGGAGACTGTTTATTTATATATATATACTTACTGGTGGTAATGTCTTCAACAGATTTCCATCCAACCACAACTCTAAGAGGTTTGGCAGTGACCCTACTATGTCCGGCTATACAAAAACAGAATGAAGAGAATTCACTTAGAAAAATTTGATAAACAAAGCTATGCAGTCTGCTTTTTAACCAGCCTTATGCAAAACAAAAGACCCCATATAACCTGAATAGGTATTCCATATTGTTGAATGTTTCACAAAGTAAATGGTTGTTTTTTTTTAATGCAAATATATGGCCAAGTTTGTTGTAGTTTGTTTCTCAAATTTTGTCAAACATGTAATTTTGATTAATTAATTGATGACAGAACTTCACTTTGTCTAATTTCGTCTGTAATCATATTTGTAATTAAAAAATCACTTGTATGATTACAGACAGAATCAGACTCAATCCTTTTTCAAGGTTCCATCCTCAATTGGTGTTCATGCTCAATTTTTTTTTTTTTGGTCGTCTTCTATTGCTTAGCTGAGAAACATCTCTCATTTAAAGTGAGCTGAAGTATTGGTTTAATATAACCTTCCTCATTCTCAATGACATCTCAAAAGATAATTAGTCACCATTCTTCTCACAACAAAGTTGAAAGTTAGACTTAAATGCTGCATGTAATATAAAATGAAGTTTATTGCAATGAAATCAGTTCTCATTGGTCACTGCTCATTTTAAGCTAATGTGTGTTTGGGAATTACAGAATGGCAAGAGAGGAAAAGAGAAAGACTGGCGATACCAGCCTATTTTCAAATTTTTTAATTTTTTCTAATCTGTAGGTTACCTTTTGTCAAAATTTTAGTCACCAAAAATACTTTTAACTGACCATGGCAACCAAAGTGTTTGCAGCCAAATGTGCTGTATTACCATTACTTATCTTGTCCACACCTAATATAAATTGCATTACTTACAAGTTCTTCAAGTTCATTGCACCCAAAGTCTAATCTTTCAAGCTTTGTTAGGAACTCCATGGACCTGGTATAAATTACAAACAACAAAAATATATAAAAGAATTTTTGCTGACTCCAATGAAGAATAAAAACTTAAATGAAACAGGATCAATTTTAGTATCTGGGTGACTGCCTTTCAATCACACCTCTACCCCAATATCAGACAAACAATGACATGCAAGGGAGGGGTAGGTCAGCAGTTGCTCAGATATTAACATCAATCTATGAAACAAAGAAATTCGAATTACTCAAAATTTAATAATAGATTCTTACATCATCAACTAGTATCAG
Organism: Stylophora pistillata; assembly: GCF_964205215.1. Classification (NCBI taxonomy): domain Eukaryota; kingdom Metazoa; phylum Cnidaria; class Anthozoa; order Scleractinia; family Pocilloporidae; genus Stylophora; species Stylophora pistillata. The sequence continues at coordinate 29,671,764 of NC_142520.1, forward strand.
GGCTTGACACTACCAGTAGCCAACTAGCCACAGACTAGTAGAAATTCAGTTTTGGCTGGTGGTTTTTGATTTCCATTGGCCAGTTTGACTTGTAAACAAACTGAAATTGTCGTAACATCTAAGTTGTCACTAGCCACCTGGCTAGTAAGTTGAAAAGTCAGTGTCAAGCCCTGTAGTATACTTACACTGGCAGGTATTTGATCAAGTTTTCTCGAGCCTCCAGTACTTTGAGTTCTGTTAAACTGAGAAAAAGTGAAACAGTGAAATATAATTAAAGCCACTAAGCAAGGTTGACAAGTTGTTTAAGCTGCATAAGTTTACTTTGTTTATAATCTATTATCCCCGTCCCATCCATCAATTCATTACTAAAGGAGTTTCCATCTCTTTTCAAAAAAAAGTTGACTTCTTAGAATTAAAATTCTTTCTAAATGCAAGAGATTTCCACATCTTTCCTTTGACCTGTAAAGTGTTATGGCCAGTGATCACTTTAGAAATTTAAGCAATGTCTCTGTTTGTCTTTTTGTTCCCTAAGAGATATTCCCAGGATCTGAAGGCCAATTCTCATTCCAAAAACATACAATTGCAAAACACACAGTTATCGCAGAAACAAGATGGTTATTGGGGTTAAATATCTATGAGAAGGCCCTGCCAATAAAGACACATATGTCTGAACTGATTTCCACATTTAAATTTGGCCCAAAGAAGAAATGCCAACACTATCAGTAGTCACGTTGCAGACAAAACCCAATCATTGTACAGCCTTAAAAGAAATACATGCTATATCACGTTCATAGTATATTCCACATCATGTTAAGAGATCATTAACACAATAATCCTTGAATACACTCCATCATCAGTGCCACTGCAACTGACTATGAACATCCCATCCACCATTGTAAAACCTAAGTGAATAAAGTTGTACATAGCATGAGATCAGATGTTCATCTCTCACCTTCCAATGTCTGGGGGCAAACGAATCAGAGAGACATCATTGAGACAAAGTGTCGTGAGATTCTTAAGCTGTGCGAAGCCGTCTGGAAGCCTACAAATATAATTCAGAACTATGAGTAACTTGTATATTCCATCTATTCATACTAGCTATCATGGTAATTCATTGATATATTGAAGGATTACCAGAGATACATCTTACTTTACTCAAAAGCCTTCCACACTAGTCTGCCCATAAATGTTTTCTGTAGAGAATTGAGATACCAGCCCATAAATGGATGAGACAAGTCTTCCCTGTGCTTTTCTATGTACTCATCTCTGTTATACTTGAGAGCCCATACCTCAGAATTCCTTTTTTTTTTTTAATTATTTACCTTACCTCTTTGTTCTTTTATCAAATCTACAGTGTACATGCAGAATTTTTATTACAAAGTTACACAATTATAATAGATGTCAGTCAGCCATTATCTGTAGCAAACTTTCTGAGAGCAAAAAGACAAACAAACATTTTTTCTCTAAGGAACAAAAAAAGAATCCATATTTCAAAATAGTAACCTCCATCTGTGCTGTACAATATAAATAACATACATATATACGTTTTTTAAGTGTAATTGTGCAGAACATTCTGTTCAGAAATTTCATTTCTTTTTTTAATTCTTCAGAAACAGGATCCAAATAAATATTTATTTTATTGAAAAGGCCACAACTCATTAAGGAAGTTCACCCAATACATTAAAGTACTTCATGACTAATGCCTATTACTAAAATTCAACTAAGCTACCAATCTTGCAGTTTGTACATATATATGTGTTGTAGGTCAATTTGTTCTTTAGGTAAATTTGTTTCAAACTAGGTTACTTTGATCTCAACCTAGGTCAGTTGCTGATGTCTGTCTGTCTGTTGTTTTTTTTTTGGCTGTGTTAAGATGTCTGGAACCTGAGGCAAATAATTGTTTTAGTATAATTTCAGGTTCCAGACCTCTCAACACAGCCAAAAAAAAAAAAAAAAAAAAAACAGAAAGACAGACATCAGCAACTGACCTAGGTTGAGATCAAATTAACCTAGTATGAAACAAATTGACCTACAACATGATATGCACTCCAAACTGGAATACATTTTCACTCAGTAGATGGAACCTTACCGACATACAACCTCCAACACAGTCACGAATGAATCATAATCAACAGATAATAGTTGTAATGATAAAGTCAACATAATTTTTGTCACAAGAATGATTTATTACTAATTTGTGCAAAGCAAGGCTAACCTCCAATCTTGTAAAAATCAGTTACAAATGTACAGTAAATTAAACACTTTTTTTCTGCCATTAAAAATCACAGCCCACAGTACAATTCATTCATGGGGCATTTCTTTAATAACAACACAGTTTGAAGGTAGTCAGATCTTATACTGCTGTTTAACCAACTTACTGTGAAAAGTAACTCTATAAGGGAACATTCTGTACTCTGTCTGGCTCACTTGAGAAAGGTTTAGCTTATGTGTCATTGAGCCACTATGAACCAATAGTAACTGTACATTAATTGAAATATTAATTTGCAGTCACAGTTGGTTCACAGTGGCCCATAGTCCATTTGCTATAACCTCACAAAGGTGATGCTGCAGATTAGTTTTGTCCCCTTCATCATAAAGTAACTTGTCAAAAAAACACACGAGAACTAGTTATGATACATTTACATGTAGCTGCTAGCAAACAGAAATCCATGTTTATAAGTTAGTAACTGCAATCCATGATTTCCAAATGATTCATAACAGTTTCAATTCTTGTCAAAATTTCCTTCATTTATAATAAGATATATTTAGTTCTCAATCTTGGCAGTGCTTAGAAAAGAGAATTCATGTAAACAATGTTTCTGTTCAGTCAAAGACTACTGAAGACATCAAAATGTGTTAAAAACAAAAAGGAGCCTTCAAGCCACAGGCAAGATGTCTTGCTGATGTTCTTGTAACACTGAGAGTCTGCCATGATTTAAAAACGAAACAAACACCATGAAATGGCATTTACTACTTTTTTAACAAAGAAGAGCAAAGCATAATCATGGAATATCACAAACTGACTCATAATGCTTGATTGTTGCAGCCAAGTCACAAACTAAAGTCTTCCTTAAGTCGCTAAAAACTCAGCTTTTTTTGGCTATGAACAGCTCCTGACTGATTCTTTCACAGCCTTCATTTAGTAAACTCTCACAAAAAAAAAACTTTAAAATTGTGCTTCATGTTAGACAGTGAAAAAAAAAGTTCTTAATCATTGTCTGTGCTTTGGAAGTAGAAGCCCCTAGCTCATTCACTATCAAAATTTCAATATAGAAATAGTTATGGTTTGCCTTGTTGCTTCACGAACAACTTCGGCTTTAAGTTCTACATTTTTGTTGCAGCCTCAAATGAGCCTGCCTCGGCAAGCTTATCCGTTCTATCTACAAAAGTTGTACTGTTTACAGTAACTAAGCTACTAAGTACTGGAGTTTGGACTAAAAAATGAGTGATGGTCAAAAACTTATACCAACAAGAAACTTGATATGATAAATTGAGTCACCAGTACTTCTTCTTGGTTTTAAGACCATAGTAGTCCATCAATTTTTCTTTGAAATTGAAGAGTTAATATGCTGTAAAGTTCTTTGTTAGAGTTCATATAAACATGTGTCAGTTTACTATAGAAACTCTAAAAACTTAAAATACAAACACCACTTCACAGGTGTTGCCAACACATAAACCTTTGCTCAATACATTAGTAAAATAGTGTTTCATTGAGTACTTCAAATTTCAAATTTTCAGGCTACCAAAATAATAATACTATTACTGTCAGCAACAAAGAAACGTATAGAGAAAATCAACACTGATGCTGGGATGTTCAAGAGAGCTTTCATGTGAGTTTTAAATCATTTCTCAGAGGACATTGTTTGAATGTGAATGTTTGTGTCCCATTATCATTGAGTTTAATCCATTTGAATTTGGTGATCGAGCAAATCCTATTAATTACGCAGGAAGACTCTCTTTCTCAAAGGAAGTGATTATATTTCAACATAGGTTTGCATTTGAGCAGTGATACAATCAAGTGACTGGATAATTTTTGTATAAATCAGCTCTTCTGTTCTAAGGTTTCATCTCAAGATGGCATATTTTCACAACCTAAAATGATTTCTCAACAACCATGCAGAATGTAGAAGACATTGCTTAGATGGTCAAGTGAGCCCAATACTCACACATTCCACATAAAAATACCATACATACAGACAAAATCAGACCAATTATTGTTCAACTACATTTGAGGACTAATAGGAAAATAAATATTTCAATTAAGAACAAGTTTTAAAGAGTACTTAATATCATGTCTACCTCAGCTCTGTTTCTACTCTTCCAATTTTCTTTTTTCATGTTTTAAATGTTCCCTTTTTGAACCAAAAAGTGCATATGATTAATAGAGAGCAAATCATTGGTCTCAGAGGTCCTTGAGGTCTCAGAGCCAGCTTTACTTCAAGCATCATTATAAGAAAAGATTTCACTATGAGAAGCAAAAATAACTCTAAACTTACACTTTCCTCAAATAGATATCTTATTATATATAGAATGATACATATAGGAATAAACCAATTAGTAACATTTGCACCACAGAAATGCCAAACTGTGATCTAGGAGATTTAACTCAACAGATAAAAATATTTAACTTTTGAGGGAACAAGCACAAAATCACCTGCATTAGAAAAACATACACAAGACGGCAGCACAGACCCTAACTGTCACAATCTTTTTTTAACAAAAACAGAAAATTTATGCAGAATAGCTTCGAAACAATGCGGCATACCACAAATACAATTTCAAGAATGTTGCAAGATCAAATAAAATAAGTAACAAAGGAAAACAACATGACTTATCAGTTCATAACAAACAAACCAGTGAAATTAAACAGAGTAGTAAAACTGAGATAAACAACCTCACAAGATTGGTTTGAGCGGAAAGTAAAAGGATCACGCCGGTTGACCCATCATTTGTTTACGTTTTCTTATTTGCATCAACTAGTGCAAACTCCTGCAGAAAGAATACCAGTCTGTCGCCATTTTTGGTGCTTTTCCGAAAAGCCGGTCTTGATTTTTACAAATCTACACAATCCTTCGATCAAACTTTATTTCAAAAGGAAAGACGTTTTCCAAAAAAGGTCAGCTTTGGTGTTAATCGATTTCAAGATGGAATGAAATCCATAGGCAAAATTAACATCATTGCATTTCCCATAGTTCCACAATAGAGATGGGGGAGAAAGTTTCCTATCAAACTCATGCAAATCTGAAAGCTACACCTACCCTAACTCTCTCCTCAAACGAAACTCGCGCAGCTGTTTATCCAAACTCACGAACAAACAAGCTAAATTCCCTCACTAGCGCACTTTTGAATAAAAATTGATACAACGAGAATAGGAATGGTAACCAAAATTGAACAGGAAGCAATAATCATGTAGTGAAAATTCGAGAGTGATAATAACGAGTCAAGAAAGAGATCATCTATTCTAGAACAATATGGTTTGCAAATCTTCTCGAATCACTCATCGAGGTTTCGTCTCTGTACAGACATGGATCTAGCGTCGAGATTACATTTGCAGAAAGTTAAAACCCGATCTCTTTGTTGAAAATGCTATTGTCTGCTTTACGATACTTTCGTGTAAATCTTTCAATAGGTGAGAAAAGCGACACAAAGTCAGATCAATGAAACGTTGAAAACCTTCCTGATTGATCATTAGAAAATCAGTTCGAGTCTGAGAAAGTGATTTTTGCGCGAGAGGTGGAAATGAAGTAGGAACTCCCAAAAATCGAGAAGACTTCCGAATGATAATATTATCAAACTAAACACAAATAACAGGTCATCTTAGTCTCTCCGAACAGTGAATTCTAATAAGGTACTACTAAAATATGAGTGCTGCCTATTGCACAGGCTGTATAGCATATGCTCTAACATAAATAACGTGCCGCAGAAGGAAAGAGAGACAAGTTTGAAAATTTACGTGGCTCGATCACATATAAACAAAAGTTCGCAAAGATAGTTCGACCAGTTGTGGCTGACTTTTAAAATATAAAAGGCTACAAGTCTTAAAATTCACAAGTTAAGTCTCAAAGAGATTTCTTTTTATCAATTAAACGAGAAAATCTCACAGTCCAGATGACAGTGATGATTATTACACACAACTCACTTCGACACGGGATTACCGCTGAGGTCCAAAGTGATCAAACTCTTGCAGAATTTAATGTTGTCCGGGATATCACAGATATCTAAACAACAAAGAAAAAATATATATATCACTGAGGTGTGGTTGGAAAATGTTTATATCGGTTACTGCAGCATACGATCCTCAGAAGTGTAAGATCAAGAATGAACAATATCAACATTTATAACACATACCGAATCATACCATACAAATGGGCGCCCGCTTGAAGATCACACAAATACTACACTACCTTCTGCGTTATTGGAGGATTTCAATGAAATATTTCTATCAGTAAAGTGTATAAGAGATATATCTTACCATTTCTGCTTATGTCAAATTCTTGAAGGTTTGCTAAATTGCCGACTTCTGGAGGCAAGCGCGCGATCTCGTTGTCGCTCAAACCCAATCTACGCAGATTGTACAATCGAAAGAACGGCTGCGGAGAGGAAAAATTGCATGTTATAAACGCCTCCATTAATCCAATCGACTTCAAGAAGCTACGTTATTACCCTGGGAAGATCTTTGATTTGATTAGCATCTAAAAACAGTTCTTCCAAAGATCTATCATAGCGGTAAACTTCATCAGGCACGAAGGTAAGGCTACAGTGGCTGCGATCAAGAAAATCTACTTGGCGGCTACAACGCCATGGAAGAAGACACCGAAACATCTCCGAGCCAAGATCAATAACAAGGCGTCACGCGGCCTTACGGTGGTGGAGCTGTCGGCAATGGTTCAAAGTGTGGTGTTATGAGAAGTAGAATACTGAATGTAGTATCCAAGAGCGGTAGTTTCTTATCATTTTGAGAAGACACGCTCAGAATCAACACTATGTGACGTCACGGCAGCCGCCGTTCCTCCCGCCCCATAATGCATCAATACCCGAGTTTGCTCAAGTGGATTGTGGGAAATCATAGAATGGGCGTGATTTGTGCGCTAATGGTCAAATACCAGGCAGTGATTAGTCAAAAATGGAGCACAGTAATTTCCAGCCTCCTAATCGGCTGAACATAAAGATGCTATGAGCTTGAAATTAAACCTAGCTCCGTACTCATAACCTAGCTCCAGTCCGACAAGTATAGTCGATGGTTCATCTGCGAAGTGAGAGAAAAATTTTGTGTAAGAGGGCCGTAAAGATCAGTAGCTGAAAAAAAAAAACATCGGTTCACCCTAGAACTGACTAAGCCGTCCCGCTTAAATTTTGTTCCCCCTTCTAAAACAACGGACGAATTCTCAGTTAAACAAGACGTAGAAAATTTCCTTCGCCGCGTTCAATTAAAAGCTTTTTATAACAAAGAGCTCGAGGATGATTCTAACACCTCGATTCAACCAACGCTTCAGATTCGAAAGTCTAAATGGACTCCCCCAGAAGGCCAGTTCGCATCATTAGCTAGACTTTTTCGTCAAAAAATGTCGCCATGATATTAACAAACTTAATTTCAATCGCATTACCAAATTTTCTAATCTTTCCTCTGAAGAGTGGTCGGCACTATCAAAGCGGCCTACAAGGGCGGCGCGGTAGTTGTTCGGCGGACTGACCTCTACCAAAAAGAGGAGGCTGCGTGACCTCTACCATAAAGAGTAGGCGGAGGCGGCGTGGCCGAGTGGTTAGGGTGCTGGACTTGTAATCCGGTGTCCCGGGTTCAAGTCCTCCACCCTGCCACTCACTGGATTTGTTCTCGGTTGCCCATGGTTCAACTCCTTGGCTGCGCTCTGTTGACAGCCCACCCGTCTGCCTCCTGCCAGTGGGGATTTCTAAGCACTAAGTTAGTTTACATTGTAGCTGAAAAGCCCCTTAGGGGGAGCTTCAATTTACGTATTTAATTTAATTTTAATTTTAAAAGAAGCTTTGCGGCAACTTTCTGCTGACACCTCTTTTTATCAAAAGGTAGACAGAGATCTCACTTCAATTAATCAAAACACCGTCAAAAATACTATTAACGAACTCATAGCTGAACAAGAATTCTCAGCCACTGCAAAAAATCTCATTATAACCACTCCTAGAACTTCATGTATTTATTTTTTACCAAAAATTTACAAACCTAACAACCAGGGTCGGCCGAGCCATTGTCTCGACTTGCAGTTACCCTACCGAACTTATTTCCAGCTATTTAGACAAAATTATAGCTCCCATCGTCAAAACTTTACAATCATACATTAAAGACAGCCAACACGTTCTTCAAATTTTTCGCGACTTAAATTTCCTTGGCGAAAACAAACTTCTTTTCACTAGGGACATTACATCCCTTTCAGCGCTCTAACCAATCGACCTAACTGCCTTCTGGTTAGCTCAATTGGTTAGAGTGCTGGATTGTTGTGCGTTAGGTCGAGGTCGATGGTTCGAGCCTCGGCCGGACTAACACTCAGGGTCTTAAAATAACTGAGGAAAAATGCACCACCTTTCTATAATATCAAGAAATGGATAGACATTCTAGTCTTCTCGGATAAGGACGAATAAACCGTAATAAACTATTAATTAGTTACTTTTGTTAGGCACGGGACGTTAAAGAACCCACTCGCGAGATCACTGTGATGTGGTCTGACCTGTTTACTGGGAATTGGGGGGAGGGGGCATCTTCAAATAAGTTTCCTTCGATTGTTTGTAAACTGCTCACGCAGTCCAGTCGAAGTCCCCCGAAAAGTGTTGTGATGCGCATTTGATCATATTCACATGTTAATTTGCGCAATATAAATATTAAATTATTATTATTATCTCTTATACCGTCATTCCTGATGCCGAAGGTCTTCTGGCACTCAAACATTTTTTTGATCAACCTAAATCTGACACACTACTTCGCTTAACTGAACTAGTGCTCACAATCCTTGTTTTTCATTCGGGGACAACTTTTTCAAACAAACTTTTGGCATAGCCATGGGTTCCAAAATGGGACCCAGCTATGCCAATCTTTTTGTAGGCTTTGTCGAACACCAAATTTCAGCCAATACAATGGCCCCAAACCTGAACTCTACGGTCGCTACATTGACGACTGTATCGGCGCTACCTCCTCTACTAGAGAGGAACTAACTTAATTCATATCCGCAGTCAATTCCTTTCACCCGGCTCTCAAATATACCTGGGAAATTTCCGACAATTCTTTATCCTTTTTAGACATCAAAGTTTCAATTGAAGGCAACGGTGTATTACAAACCTACAGATTCACATAGTTACTTGTTGTATTCATCTTCGCATCCATCCTCCATCCACTCTGACGAAGGGCTAACGCTCGAAATGTCAGCTTTTTAACTCTTTACGGTGGCCAATTTACAATTTCAACTTAGTTGATATTAACAAATTACCCTGTTACCCCGGGTAAGAGGATATTTGTAAATATCCATTGAAAACGTGAAAACGGACGGTATCTACGATCTAGTCAAGTAGATGAGTTTACCTGGGGTACCTCAGTATTTTTGAAGAGTTGGTGTTAGAAGACTATGGGGAGGACCCGTTGAGAGAGATTTGACTAGGTTCCAGGTTGACCGCGCATTAACTGTCTCTCAGCTGCACAAGAAGTTCTTTCCACGCATTAGAAGAATTCCGAACGGCCGTTAATTTGAAATTCTCGCTGGATTGGTTGCTCGACAAACCGACTTTTGTGGGATTTTTTTCGGTGAACTTAAAGGGCAACTATTTGGCTTTCGTGCTGCCGAGTTTTGATTCGAGGGAAAGTATTTAAGTGTTGTTTTCGAGCGATTTTGGCGAGCATGTGTCAACAGAAGTTTCCGACCTTCCCGTATTTTATGCACGGTAATTTAGAGCGCCAAGCCAAAACACATCAAAACGGCCTCAAATCGCGAGTACAACAACACAGACTACTCTCTACGAATCTAAGACTTTATTTCTTTGATTATTTCAAACAACTTTACATTTACGGAGCTCAAAAGCAAGTCCAACTAAACCACTATACAAACTCTAATTATTCACTGTGAAAGAGCCTGTGACAGAGCTTGGGCCACCTGTGTTTAAACGATAGACGATATGTAAGCTGGAATCTTTCAAGAATTTTTGTATAATTTACTGGTACTGAAACTTTGCTAATCCCGTGAAGTTGTCTCGTCGCACGGGCCACTCAGGTATGTCGAGCAACTGGCGCTTACATCTTTCTGTGCGCGCCAAAATCTAATCTCCTTCGGCTAGTTGTTTAGGTAAGGTTCAGTGTGTTTTTTTACGACAATGAATTATCTGGGTGAAAATGTTTCAGATCTTTGTCGAGTATGCTGTTCTGTTTTTATCACCATTAAGAGAAAAAAAAAAACTTAATGGCGAGTTCATGAAAATATTTGAAGAAGTTTTCAATCAAAAGGTTTTACCAAACGATGGTCTTCCGCGTGCAGTTTGGGACACTTGTCGCTTTAGAATTGAAACATCCTGGAAACGTAATTTTAACAAAGAGGCATCGATAAAAATTTCCCGTGGGCAGAGTACCCAAACAAGAAAATCGAATTGTTGCTGTTCCCAGTTTCTACTAGAGGAACATTTGTGAAGGTATGCACAAATGCAATACAACCTATGTTGAAAAAAAAAAAAAGGAAAAGCTAAGCGTGGAAACTTTTGTTTATTAGATGTGGGTAGATGACCCTGTGCTAAGCTGACAATTACCGTGTAAAGCAAACCCACCCTTTCCATTCAATAATTCATGGTCTTTTGGTTTTGTTTTCCCCAAAGAAAGCAGCATCGATTCCCAATGATCTAAGGTATTTAACTTGGTCTTCAACAATCGACAAAAGAGGTGAAATGACAATGACCAAGGGACTAGAAGAGAATTCATGGCCTTTTGAGCTCTAGAATTTGAACAATCTAGGCCGCAGTTGAAAGATTAAACTCTTTCCAAACCCCATCGGCAACTGTCCGATGACATGTCTCCTTCCCACGATTTTCTCGACAATACGTTTTTGTTCAGATTTTAATTCGCTAACACAGCTAAGCTTACTCTAAGCGATTGCTGGAGGTCGTCCACGAACTTAACGTTCTCTGCAACCTTGGAACATATTGTGAAAGACTTTGCTACGAAGCGAAGGTTAGATTTTTGCGCGAACAGAAAGCTACGTAAGCGTAAGCGCCAGTTGCTCAACATACCTGCGTGGCCCGTGCGACAAAATAACTTCACGGGAATGGCAAAGTTTCAGTAACAACAAATTATACAAAAGCTCAGGAAAAATTTCAGCTTTCATCTCGTTTAACGTTTAAAGCGACATATTAACGCCTGCAACCATTATGTTTTATACGAACCTCGCAAACTTTCAAACACGTTCTCTTGTGATACCTGCGAGAGTATTCGGTATAATTTCCGGTAAGAATTTGCGGACAATCTGATCGATTTCTCTTACATTGTGTGCTCGGTGAGACTGAAACTTTTCACCTCGAGCAAAGCTCCGTCGCACGGCCCAAGCAAACATGGCGAGCAACTGAGCTTCTTGTCTCCGTGTAAAACACACGAAAGCACACTTCAATATGATTGGGCAGAAAAACTTAAAGATTTTCTGGCACCAATCAGATGCCAGAACGACTGCGATCGCTTGGAACTAGTCTTGTAAGACAATGTCCCCAGGGGCTCTTCCGCCGTAACTTGAAATCGACTCACATGCAGCCCCTGGGTCTCCGAGGATGGTCCGCTCGTGATAAAACAACTATACATGATTGCGAGCTTGAGAACGTCTGTAGATATTCATTCACAACTACAATCAATTACGGTCAAATCGTCGCGGCCTCAGTTGACCTGCTTAGCAGGTGTCGTTACCTCCGATCGAAAACTTAAACATCATCGCCTGTAACTCCCGTGAGGCTTAGCGCTCACACTGTGCATGGTAAGTAAAAATGGGACATCCGTTCCGTGTTTTAGGATTTGGAGCCATTTTCCGCCGCTCCATGTTTTAGGAGTTGGGACATTTTCCACCAATCTACCGTTCCATCGTTCCACGTTCCTGCGTGGCCGGGCTAGTTTCCAGGTTACGACGAAGGACAGCGTGTTTGCGATGAAACTTTGAATGTTTGAATTGAAGGATTGCGTATTGGAAATGACGAGTATCGTGTTCGCATTGAATAATTGAATGTTTCGAATATGGAATAAAACAATTATTCCATTCAGGCTGGTCAAATATGGGATTATTACTAGCAAATCGGTTAAATCAATGATAACCTCTGACCAACTCTTGAAATGACCTCATCTGCATTACTGGTTTAATATGATATACGCAAGCAAATGGATTGAGAACCAAGGCTTCAAAAAAACCGTTTACACTTGCATTGCCTAACAACAGGCATATAGCACGAGTAATTCATTTTGATGACAGGCCTTTTATCGTCTAAAGCTCTCCACTGTTTGTCCATTTTCCCTGACTCTATAGCGTTTCTATACGTCTCCTGTTACTAATAGGACGCCTGCAACAGGAAACACCTTTGTTCAGATAGCCCAGAGTTGCAAGAGAAGTGTTGCTGCAACGTTAGGATAATCTCCCAAAACAGGCCTATCGTTAAGAATGTTGAGGATTGTATGATTATTTAAAGTTAAGAGCTGAGGAAGGCGAAAAGTATGCTAAGATATCTCGCTAACGCCCATAACTGCGCACGAAAAAAAAATACTTCTTAAAACTCCATCTGTGTTCTAGAAAAGCAACCGACTACACGTTTGAAAGATAAACACAGTTTAATAATAGGATTCACATTTCATCAGTTTCAGAATAATTATTATTGCCACTTGGATGACCTTGTTTTATTCTTTTGAATATTTTTTGGACTCCATTCATCTAAAGGAAACCGACAAATACATTGAACATGGTTTGAAGTCAGATGATGTGGAGGAGTTTTACATATTTCTTTTTTAAATCGCTACTTAAAGATGTTCGGATTAGATGTTTGTTTCTACTTTAAGAATAAAAACAAACTTGGCATTGCTTGTTGATTTTTTTTTTTTTTTGTTATTTAGTTTTCCTCTCAATCAACAAAAAAAGTTTCGGCTTTATCATTTGTTTAGTGCTAACTTAAGAAAGCAGTCTGTGATAATGTTTTTCTATAATTTCAGGATTGGTCGTTGACTTTTTTTGCGAATCATTTGTTTTCGGCATTTTTTTGTTATTTTGTTTTTTTTTAGCCGGTCATTAAGTGGCGTGAGGCTGAAAATTGATCATGATTGGTGGAGCATCCAGTCCAGGTGTTTCCACTCTTAGTTCCTTCTTCGTCGTCTTTTCCGTTTGTAGGGTTTGACCTGTGCCCGTATTTCAGCCTGTGGCAAAAAAATGGCAATTAAATATTCTCCTCATACTCATACTCGAGTTACATATCTGATTTGTGGTTTTTCCCTCCTTTCCTGATCTCCCATCAGTGTAGTCACGCAGTTATCATTCCAGACATAGTCAAGGACTCCATATTTTTCTTTTAGTGATATTTAAGGTATCCCTACTGCCCATTCCAATAATACTCAATTCACAAACTGTATATCTTGTATGGGGCCGCCTGAATCAAATTTGGTTTAACCTCGAGAAATACATCAGGAGAAAATGAATCATCGTCCCAAACCCTTCTGGCTCTGTAACGTTTCACTTAAGAGGTAAACGTTACAGAGCCAGAAGAGCTGAGGAAAGGCTCAATAACAACCTGAAGCCAAAGATGTCCGTTTCATTGACCTCAGAAATTAACATTTCATCAAGGAATATGCAAGTGATCACTACTCAGTGGCAGATCCAGATCTTGAGCTCAGGGAAGGGGGGGAGGTGGTTTTTGTGCGCGTGCTTACACCTGCCCGCTGTTCTTCCTTTTGCGCTTTTTTCCCCAAAATAAAGGGGGGCCCACGTCCCCTAGGCCCCTCCCCTATATCTGCCACTGCTGTTGTGGTTCAAGGAAAAGTTAACTGATGTAATTGTTTATCTGACATGTCCTTTTTAATTTAAAATACAGAAAATAGATCGCACTGTTCACAAAATACAATAAATAGGGATATGGTTATACCTCCAGTAAGATGGCGCACTATATCTATGTCACTCAAAAGGTGTTAAAGAGATGCTCCATGAATTTCCTTACTTTTCTAATTTTCGCTACTAAACCAGATGAAATAGACACTAAAGGACTTGCTAGTTGGATGCCAGTAAAGATACCTGATGGCTTTGCTAACCTGGGGTTCGATGGTTAAATTTTCTGGGGCCATCAGGGCTGCTCGATGTTCCAGGATCCCGGCACCAAGGAGTGCGTGATAAGCATTTCTGATGCACAAATGAGCATACTCCAGAGCTTCTGGATTTGTGGCATTTTCTCCTTTAACTCTCGCGATATTTTCAAGAGAATCCAGCTCTAAGCATGGATAAAAAAATACGTTAGAAATTTCCAAAGCTATAAGATTTAATATCTACACAGATGTTCCCGAAACATCTGGGGTGGACGTGAAATTGTTGACGTCACTTCAAGAAGTCAAAAACTACGAACCAATCCTGGATACCTAAGTCAAAGATAGACGTAAAACTAAACTACTTCCGTTGAGGTAAGTTAAAAGCTTCTTCTTTCTCACCTTCAGCTTGTGGAAATTTGTCATTTGTCCCCGCGACTAAACATCGAGATTTTCGCAATGGCTCGTCACACTCTTTCTCAGATGTATCCAAACTTTCTGGATCCCTGCGCTTTCGTTTCCTGGTCTTCCCTATCAGTTGAAATACAGATTCAACCACCTGTACCTAGTCTCATTATTTTAGTATCACAAAAGAGTTAAGAGAAGTCAAAAGCCTCTACAACCTAACCTTCAGCTTCTGGGGATATCCCCTTGTCTGTTAAAGTCCATGAGTCAGTCGGTTCACCGGGTGGATGCATATGCTCAATCGTCACCTTTGCTGTGCATGAATCCGTTTTCTCAACAGCCAACCATGGGACTTTTGGCAACGGCTCATCAGTTTGGTGTAAATTTGTCTCCATGATTAAACATTGGGATTTTTGTAATGGCTCGTCCGACTCTTTCTCAGATGTATCTAAACTTTCTGGAACACTGCGCTTTCGTTTCCTTTTGTTCCCTAAAAGTTAACAAAGAAGGAAAGGAAGTCAACTACCTCTGCTTGATACTTGTATTTCAAAATCTGAAACAAACCTAAGATTAACTCAAATAAAGTTAAGACACATGTTCATGGAATTTTTATATCTAATGCTTCTAGTAAGATACATCTTGAGTTTGCCAATAGTTCGTAAGAATCTGTGAGTAGTGTCATTTCCCACCGAGTGAAAAGGAGGTTTTCGTTTTCTCCGGTTATCAAGAAAACTTAAAATGCTGACGAACAATATGCTTTTTGAAAATAAAAATCTAAAGTCCACTGACATCTCTAGGTACTGATGTTACACTCACCTTTGGACACCAATTTGGAATTTTCCGATCCAGTTGAAATCTTTGCAACAAGGCAGGACGATTTCGAGTAAGATGGACTGATTTTGCTTTCAACGGATTTTTCTCCATCGCAGCAAAAGGAGATGATACCAGAGCTCTCCAAATCAATTTTTTGTAATCCTGGTGACTTTCGAAGTGGATCGACCTAACACTTATCATCACTCTGCTGATCAATGGATGGACTCTCATTTACCATTTCACATAAAATGGAATTCTTACTGGCTTCCACCTCATTAACTATCGACGACACTCTTGAGTCACCGAGAGAGTCCCAAGTTGGCCCCTGTTCTTTGGCATCATTTAGGGATGGCGATTCACCGATCAAAAAGTCAACAATCCTGGAGGATTTCGTTATGACTTGATTTGCATCAACATCTGAGGATGTTGCTGGTATACCGAAGACATAACTCTCCCTTTTGAGGGACGCCCCTGCATTGTAGCTGAAGAATGACTTATCGGCGGTATCCAAATCAATTTTCATCGATCCACCTGAGGATGGTGCGGAAGGTTCGCCGGTTGCTTCTGTATCACAGGTTGTTTCTAGATCAATATCTATGGATCCTCCAGATATCGCTGGGGCACTCCGGGAATGATTAAAAGAACTCTGCGCAGTGAGCGATGGAGGGTATCCTACCTCATTTATCTCCCATACGGGAGAAGCGCACTCTTTGGATGCACCTGTATTCAACAGATCGAAAAACAAGGCTATCTACTTTCATTATCTCTTCACAGCTTTAAGTTTTAACCCATTCCTTTTTGAAAATTTGAGGTTGGAAAATCGATGTTTCATGGTATCTAATGTAAAAGATATTGAACAAAGGCTGAATATGGGTTTGTTATCACGCTATTGTATCTTGAGATAACTTTATACAAAGAAAGACTCCCTCTGGTACCGTACACCGAGGAAAGGTGAAAAAAACAAATGATAATACTGATTTTCCTTCTATTGAGATTTCTTTAGTTTTGACAAGATCTTGGTCTCGTAATTTTCGGAATATCACACTGTCCCGCAATTGCAAAGGATAGAGTTGTCACTGCAAGGCTCCACATGAATTCCTAAAGATACTTTTGAGTTACCTGAAGACACCGCCGTTGACTCCGATGAATCCTTTCCCTTTAATGATAGCATTAAAACCTTCGAGTAACCGGAAGAATCTTCGTTCACTGGACCTGGACAAGCCTCCACAGACTCACTCGTAGTTAGCTCGGGTTGATTCAGGTGGCTGGAGGTATCCAACTGCGATGAGGTTATATTCAACAGATCAAGAACGAAACTATTCAACCGATTCTTTGCCGCCATGGATAAATTCCGTAAATGAAAAGAGTTTGAATCCTGATCAGGCACACCTGGGTTGATGTCATTGGAAGGAAGTGCTGCGCTCTCGTCCTTCATAACTTCCTGCTGACATGAAGAGCCTTTGTTGGTTGTCTCATCATCGTCTTCGATTGATGGTACTTGGGAGTTTGCCAAAGAGTCCCCAGTTGTTTCGTAGTTCTGCATATCAACATCAGCGGATCCCTGAGGCACAACTGCGTTGATCTCATTAGAAGGAACTGCTTCACTCTCGTCCTTCATAACTTCCTGCTGACATGAAGAGCCTTGGTTGTTTATCTCATCATCGTCTTTAATAGATGGTACTTGAGAGTTTGCCAAAGAGTCTCCAGTTGGGTTGTAGTTCTCCATGTCAACATCAGCCAATCCCTGAGATGCTTTCGATGCATTTACTTGGGGTGCAGATTTCTTTTCTATATTGTGAATTAAAGGGTTTGCACTTTGTAAGTCTTTTGTTAGGTTTAGGTTATTGTTAGAAAAAAATCACAGAAAACCTCCTGGGAAACAGGGAAAAAAATCACCACTAAACGGAAACGTGCTTAACACTAAAACTCTTACGAAAATAATATCCAAAAAATATCCATCTCGTCCAAAACTGACAAACCTGCACACGCCAACATGATAGTCTGACAAATGCTGACAATTTGTCTTTATATTTATAAAGTTCAAAGCGCATGCGGTAGTCGCGCGTCTCATGAAGTCAGTTCTGTCATCTTATCTGTTCTGTATGTTTTCAAACTTTTTGTTTTGATACACTCTAATATCGTTTATTTAACGAAACCCACTAATATATTTCAGTGGTTTTACTGAATTCTCTGATGATATATAGGTTGGTGTCCACGTTCTTAATTATTGATTCCAATACGAGGCGCGCTGCTGGACTCGACGAGCCACAATTTGCTTCACAGGCAAAATTCAACAGGTGTCATACTTGATGTAAAGTGCGACACTGATTCCTTCATGTCTTGGTATCATATGCAAAGAAAGACTCACTCTGGCAGCGTACACCAAGGAAAGGTTAAAAACAAATGATAATACTGATTTTCCTTCTATTGAGATTTCTTTTCGTAATAATCAGACTATCCCGCAATTGCAAAGGATAGAGTTGACACTGCAAGGCTCCACATGAATTCCTAAAGATACTTTTGAGTTACCTGAAGACACCGCCGTTGACTCCGATGAATCCTTTCCCTTTAATGATAGCATTAAAACCTTCGAGTAACCGGAAGAATCTTCGTTCACTGGACCTGGACAAGCCTCCACAGACTCACTCGTAGTTAGCTCGGGTTGATTCAGGTGGCTGGAGGTATCTAACTGCGTTGAGGTTGTATTCACCAGATCGAGAACGAAACTGTGCACCCGTCTCTTTACCGCCATGGATACATTCCGTAAATAAAATGGGTTTGAATCCTGATCAGGCACACCTGGATTGATCTCATTGGAAGGAAGTTCCGCGCTCTCGTCCTTCATAACTTCCTGCTGACATGAAGAGCCTTTGTTGGTTGTCTCATCATCGTCTTCGATTGATGGTACTTGGGAGTTTGCCAAAGAGTCCCCAGCTGTGTCGTAGTTATCCATATCAACATCAGCTGATCCCTGAGGCACAACTACGTTGATCTCATTAGTAGGATGTGCTACACTCTCGTCCCTCATAACTTCCTCCTGACATGAAGAGCCTTTGTTGGTTGTCTCATCATCGTCTTCGATTGATGGTACTTGAGAGTTTGCCAAAGAGTCCCCAGTTGTGTTGTAGCTCTTCATGTCAACATCAGCCAATCCCTGAGATGCTTTCGATGCATTTACCTGGGGTGAAGATTTCTTTTCTAGATTGTGAATTAAAGGGTTTGCCCTTCGTAAGTCTTTTGTTTGGTTTAAGTTATTGTTAGAAAAAAGTTACAGAAAACCTTCTGGGAAACAGGGAGTAAAACACTACCAAACGGAAACGTGCTTAACACTAAAACTCTTAACGAAAATAATATCCAAAAAAATCCATCTCGTCCAAAACTGACAAACTTGCACACGCCAACATGATAGCCTAACAGATGATGACAATTTGTCTTTATATTTATAAAGTTCAAAGCGCATGCGGTAGTCGCGCGTCCCATGAAGTCAGTTCTTTCATCTTATCTGTTCTGTATGTTTTCAAACTTTTTGTTTTGATACACTCTAATATCGTTTTTTTAACGAAACCCACTAATATATTTCAGTGGTTTTACTGAATTCTCTGATGATATATAGATTGGTGTCCACGTTCTTAATTATTGATTCCAATACGAGGCGCGCTGCTGGAATCGAGAAGTCACCATTTGCTTCACAGGAAAAATTCAACAGGTGTCATACTCAAAGTAAAGTGCGACACTGATTGCGTCATGTCTTGGTATTATATGCAAAGAAAGACTCACTCTGGCACCGTACACCGAGGAAAGGTGAAAAGCAAACGATGACACTAATTTCCTTCGATTGAGATTTCTTTAGTTTTGACAAGATGTTCGTCTCGTACTTTTCGGAATAATCAGACTATCCCGCAAAGGATAGAGTTGTCACTGAAAGCCTCCACATGACTTCCTTAAGATACTTTTGAGTTACCTGAAGACACCGCAGTTGACTCCGATGAATCTTTTCCCTTTAATGATACCATTAAAACCTTCGAGTAACCGGAAGAATCATCGTTCACTGGACCTGGACCAGCCTTCACAGACTCACTCGTAGTTAGCTCGGGTTGATTCAGATGGCTGGAGGTATCCAACTGTGATGAGGTTGTATTTACCAGATCGAGAACGAGACTGTGCACCCGATTCTTTGCCGCCATGGATACACTCCGTAAATAAAAAGAGTTTGAATCCTGATCAGGCACACCTGGGTTGATGTCATTGGAAGAAAGTGCTGCGCTCTCGTCCTTCATAACTTCCTGCTGACATGAAGAGCCTTTGTTGGTTGTCTCATCATCGTCTTCGATTGATGGTACTTGGGAGTTTGCCAAAGAGTCCCCAGTTGTGTCATAGTTTTGCATATCAACATCAGCGGATCCCTGAGGCACAACTGCGTTGATCTCATTAGAAGGAAGTTCTTCACTCTCGTCCTTCATAACTTCCTCCTGACATGAAGAGCCTTTGTTGGTTGTCTCATCATCGTCTTGGATTGATGGTACTTGAGAGTTTGCCAAAGAGTCCCCAGTTGTGTTGTAGTGCTTCATGTCAACATCAGCCAATCCCTGAGATGCTTTCGATGCATTTACCTGGGGTGCAGATTTCTTTTCTAGATTATGAATTAAAGGGTTTGCACTTTGTAAGTTTTTTGTTTGGTTTAGGTTATTGTTAGAAAAAAGTTACAGAAAACCTTCTGGGAAACAGGGGAGAAAAACACCACCAAACGGAAACGTGCTCAACACTAAAACTCTTAACGAAAATAATATCCAAAAAATACCCTTCTTGTCCAAAACTGACAAACTTGCACACGCCAACATGATAGCCTGACAAATGCTGACAATTGGTCTTCGTATTTATAAAGTTCAAAGCGCATGCGGTAGTCGCGCGTCCCATGAAGTCCGTTCTGTCATCTTATCAGTTCTGTATGTTTTCAAACTTTTTGTTTTGATACACTCTAATATCGTTCTTTTAACGAAACCCACCAATACATTTCAGTGGTTTTACTGAATTCCTGATGATATATAGGTTGGTATCCACGTTCTTAATTATTGATATCCAAATTATTTCGTTACTCCCACCGACGCAGCCCCAAACAGATTCTTTCGAAACTATCAGCCTTGATTCCAATACGAGGCGCGCGACTGGACTCGACGAGCCACACTTTGCTTCACAGGCAAAAACCAACAGGTGTCATACTCGATGTAGTGCGACACTGATTGCTTCATGTCTTGTTTTCATATGCAACTCGATTATTTAAATATGAAACAACCGATAAATAAATTGGGATTGACTTTAATCACAAAACTAGCCGTTCATGTTATAACATTCGGCCGGTCGTTCGTACTAGCTTTTCGACGCTGCTGCGTGCGCATTTCGCAAAGGCCGAAATCAAGCTTCAAGAAATCTTAAAATGTGTAAAACAAAAGAACATACTGACCTTGGTTCACTACAGTTTCTAATCCGACCTGGTATATCAGAAAAGTGATTTTTGTGAATTGTAAATCCATATCATACGTAAGAAGCGATAACAGTTTGTATGCAGTTGTTTATGTTTTGTGCCGAATGCACCAACCCTTGGAGGATTTTCTTGTTTAAGTACTTCTCTCCAGTTCAGACCCAAACAAGCCATGTTACGCCGCCTACAGTACTCAAAACCAACAAGTACCCCTAAGTACCTTGAGGATTTCTTATCGGTAAAAATTCATGTCAATAGAAATTCATTACCATCTGTAAGGAGGTTGAACCTCCACCTATGATAATTGAGCTTACGACAAGCCTGACAATAACTTAGGAAGGACCCCCCCACAAATTTGCCAAATTTAGGATACATTCTCCCAGCTTGTTACACTCTGATCTATATTTGAACCAGTTGGTGCATCAAAGAGGTAACTGACCTTCCTTATCTGAATTATCTTAGTTCACTTGCCATACTAATGAATCAACTCATCACAACAAGTCGTTCAGGGCCGGCCATGGAAACGAGGTCTAGCCTAAACCACGATTTTACGGAAGCCGTGGGCTTTAGGTATTCTATACAACGGAGTTGATTTAATGAAATAAATTTCCTTCCACAAAAATAAATCTTCAGCTAACCACAGTTAAACTTTGTTTGAATAATGAACCCTCTATTTCCTACCATTGCAGTGGTTGATGGACTCTCCCTCATTCCAGGGGTACTGCCATCAAGCTTCTTGAGAAGCGTTTGCAGTAGATGACGCGCTGACGGACTTGAAGAGCCCAGGGGTCCATACAAAGCACCAACAAGCAGAATTCGGACTTGATCTGTTATTGGGGAAGAAAAAGAAAATGATAGATCACAGCTTTGGTGGCGACACTTATCATTTCTTAAGCAGTCTTAAGTTTTATAGGTTAGGGAAGGAACTTCTAAAAAAAACCTGCAAAGAGGAACAAGGGAGCATTTTGTTTACCAGTAGAGTCCCATTTGGTAGAGGTGTCCATCAGCTCTCTTTTGGTACTGGAGTCCTATTAACCGGAATAAAAAAATTATATCAAATTCGATATCTGATCCTCTTTGGGCTTAAAAAGGAATGTGACTACTTCTGACTACCCATACACGCACGCACACAAGCAAACACAAAATTAAACAAAACTTACAAAAAAACAAAAAAGTGTGTTTCGATTGATCTTTGTAGCAGTGCATGCAACGCCATCGATTGACCTCTTTATGCTTAGTCAGTACAAATTGGACCTGCCTTGTACAAAAAACGCTCGAATATGAACCAACAGCAAACCTTAAACTGACTGACTTAAGAACTGATTGCATAAAAATTTACAAATTAATCTTGTTAGTTCATCAACGTAACCTTCCGTGGACATGTGAGTCGATTCAAAATCAAGCAGAGTAACAAGTAACTGACGTTTGATACAAGGCAGTGTTCGGAAGCGGGTACGGAAGCCTCTTGAAAAAGCAAAAGTCTTAATTCGAGTAGAAAAAGAAGGTTTAACGATGAAATTGTGAACTTAGTAAAAAAAACACCAACAACCTCAAAAATTTCGACTAAAAAACTAAAAACAAAAAACTTGTACAAGCGAAAATCGCACGCGTAACTTGCTTACGAAGTTTCAAAGCGCGCGCGCTTATCGCGCGTTACGTAAGTTTAGTAACTGTCTTCTTGACAGACTATTTCCCGCGCAGGTTGACGCGAGTCGAAGTTTGTGTTGCTAAAATCTCTCGATATTTACCATAGGCAGTGTATTAATCGTTAATCAGATAATTGCTAGTGGGGTAACATGATAATTAATGAATTAATTTTTTTATCATGCAATACGTCACAATTGCTCCTGATTTATTTCCAGGTATGGTACGTCGTTGGAAATAAAGCATTTCAGCGGTTGCTAACAGAAGCAGCACATTCGACTGTTTTAGTGAGATGCGCGCACTTAACAAACAGAAGCCATTCGGGCCTGACAGCTGAATGCAAAGTTTGTTTAACTTACCTTACTCTTTAGAGGATGGTCGGCTGAGATTAAAGGTGTTTGTTTTTCCTCGTTCATCGTGTTTAGTTTCGAAGCAAAAACAACGACTTCTGGGAGCAGCGAAAAACACGTCTACCTCGGCGAGTGGTTAACGCGAAATGAGTTAATTGGAATGAACTTCAATAATTAAAACGTCACAATAAGAAAACTAATTAGGATTTATTAGCGTGCAAACTAATCAAGCCAATTATAAGCAATTAAATGGTTCAGGCAAACGTTAAACTACAACAATTGTACTTTAATGATATTTCAAAACTGAATAAAATCCTCTTCAACAACATACAAAAACTTTGATTATAAGGTGTTCTTTAATCAAATTAATCATTGTTAATTTAGTCAAACTGTCATCTGATTACCTGAATGTTACTTACCAACGTTTTTAAATCGCTATTTGATTTTGTTTGTTGCCCCAATATTGACTTACGGTGACGTTTTTTAATTGGATAAGCTGTTTAACACATCTATCGAATCACGTGGCCAATTAAATACTTAATTGCAATCGCAACAAAGGATAATTGAAACAAGTTCCTGAAGAAGTTCAACTTTGAAGGGAAAAGAAAATAACGCCGAGAGGAATAAAATATTGACGTTTTGTGAAATCGCCAGGGTAACAGGGTAGAAGAATTGAAGAAAGTGATATAAAATAGGCGTATAATGCATTTTTTAGGATGTCCTGTTTTAATTTCTCCTGAAACTAATCTAAAGCAGATAAACCGGTTGGAATGCAACGACAAAACGGATGATCTTTCATGACAACTTATATGAGTTTTAGATCCTTCAGTCTTCAAATATCAATCCTTAGATATCGAAAACCTGAAATAGCTTGAACAATAACAGTCACATTTTTATTCAAGCGTAATAAAAGTGACACGTATTGAAATCACTGAAAGACTAAGGGGGCAAAAGAAACTGGCATTTTTCGACTGATATCCACGATCCTCTACAAAATACATGTTCATGAATTTCATAACACTATCACCGCATTTATTAAATTAGGGCTCTTACGTTTACCTTTTTTTTATGATCTGTTAGAAGCGATCCGACAATAAACAACTGCACAGGAAAAGCGATACCTCCAACGTCCGCAAGTGACAAAAACGCGAGCATTATCACAGACAGTCGTTTACAAATACCGGAGATGCTGAAGGAAGACCGACTGCGGACAACTGTTGGATGCGATATTTCAGGGCTCAGTATCTCTAATTTAAGATTTCTAGGTCGAGGGTTCTTTTTCAGTCCAGTCACTCAGAAAAGGACCATTTATAAGAACGCATCCGGTAGGTTTAAAACTTCAAACAAAACAATCTCTCTCACGCTTAAAGGTTTGTTTCGCTAGGTATCTTTAATTCTTGCGTGCTAGTGTTGAAGCTTTTATTTCTGACAACAACACAAGATAAATTGTGAAAAAAGTGGACAGACTTTTCGTTACTTAGGCGCTAGCTCCTTCGCTTCTCAGAGTCAATTGTTCAACCAATCGACAAGTTTTAAAAACTGAGTAGATTCAACACTCTTGTGATTGAGAAATGATATTTACGCAAATTAAATATAGCGGGTTCCCTTTCTTTTTCCCAGCTTGTATACTCAATCATGACTACGATGTCTCTTAATTTAAAACAGGCTAGTTACTAAAAAAACTATGCTGATTAGACTTTTTCTGAATACTTGATCGCTAAAGAATGTTTAATACATAGGTAATTTATAGCGCTAGGGACTATTTTTCTGTTATTAACAACACATGATGTTTAACGACGAAGTGACCTCAATTTGGCAAAGCTAAGCTCAAACAAACAGAAAATTCGGCGACACAATAGGGTAGGGTTAATTAACAAATTAAACAATGCTTCGTAATTGGTGATCGATTTTATCACCAATTATTTTAAAAACAGAGACCATCAAATCGGAAAACATGTGAGAGTTTGAAACAAAAAGGGAAAACTATGCAAACTTAACAAAAAACGCTTTTTACAACTTCTTCGCCAAGATGAAGAACTCATTATAAACGGATGGGAACAAGTAAATGTCATTATTTCAGTTGAAAAAAAGAAAGTGTTAAGTAGCAGATCAATAGTTTTA
>NC_142520.1:29706814-29786814 GCF_964205215.1 Stylophora pistillata
TGTACGAGACGATTGAGATTACCCGGGACATGACGGAACGGATATATATCCATACCACAAGGTTATATACGATAATTTGAAATATACTGAACATAAAGCAGCTACACCGGATAAAACCCAAACGACAGCTTCAAAGTTACACTGAACAGCAACAGGGTGAGAAAAGTCTGTCCACACTTATGGCCGTCATTGTCCACAACGATACTGATAATGTATAGCTTGTTAAGTGGCTGACGCCCCTTGTGTATCGACAAAAATTCCAATATTCGTAAACTATGGATATTGGTCATGCGATAAATAGTATAGAGAGGGTGAGCAATATGACCAACCAACAGATCAGTTGTGAAAGTGTAGTGTGATCAACCGGGCGAGTGTAGTCCTGAGAAGGAATGCTGTCGGTGGTAGTGACTGACGTTGCGACAACCTGTGCGGAAGTCATCATCAGAGTCAAGTGAATAGTCGTTGTCAGCAGAATTTTCTTATTTCAGTTCGTGTAAAATGATTGGTCAGTTTTGCCGTGATGTTATTCAGGCTGTAAGACTCAAGTGGCGTAAGTCGGTCGTGATTGGTCTGTTTCGATCCGTCGGTAAAGTTAGGTCGGTTCGTTTGTAATGTTTAGGTCGTGAATGAGTCGTTTGTATGGAGCCGGTAGTAGTTGACACCTGTTTAGGGGAGTCTGTTCTGAGTTAGTTGCCAGACAACGATACAAGAGTTTGAAAGGCGGATTAAGGGAGGATTCTTTGTGAAGGGCAAGAAGGAGGAGAGAATTCCCAAAAAATGCAGTAAGGGAGAGTATCATATTTACCACTGCGAAATGAATTGATTGTTCTTGCAAACCACCTGTAAAAAGGGGGGAACATACTAGTTCTTGATAGGTTTTCATCTCCATTTCACCTCCTGTTAAATTGTTTGTCTCAATCATTCTGTCGTTTCTCTCTCCTTGACGGTTACTTGTGATTGCAACGAGGAGAATTTCGTCTTAACGGCACCCGTCCAGCTCTCAGAAATTATCATATAAAGACTTCCTGGGGTGATCACGTAAAAAAAATACGCGAGAACACCGACTGTGAGGTAAAGAAAATTCATTTTTTGTCTAGACCTTTTGCGTCCACCTCAGGAATAAATTGGCAAAATGAGGCAAGGATAAGACATCTATAATATCATTATTTCATAGCGTGACAAATACTCTCTCCTTTAATAGTTGGATAAACTGTTATTACCAGGATAGGTAATTAAGCTTACTTGTTTGAATTTGAGAAGAATCATCACCAACCTCAGCAAGCTTAAAATAAAAAGTCCTGGCAGAGATGTTAATCAGTTTTGGAGAAAATTGAGTTCGTGACAATCTCCGAGTAATGCATTAACATTAACATTACAAACGAACCGAACAGAACGACCTAACTTTACCGATGGATCGAAACAGACCAATCAACACCGACTTACGCCACTTGAGTCTTCCAGCCAATAACATCACTGCAAAACTGACCAATCATCTTACATGAACTGGACTAAAAACATTCTGCTGACAACAACTATTCACCTGACTCTAATGATGACTTCCGCACAGGTTGTCGAAACGTTAGTCACCACCGACAACAGTCCTTCTCAGGACTACACTCACCCAGACGATCACATTACACTTTTACAATCTCCAAGTAATTAAAACCAAACAATACTACCTTTTGTCACAGATATCAAAATATTGTGATGTATTTGAATTTTTAATTCAAAACTGAAGTCTTCCAGCCTTTTACTGTCCGTTTCGAGCCCGACCATGATCAGGAGTTCATCTTTGTGCCTTGTATTAAACGTTTTTTGGCAACTTTTAATTCTGTGATATTCATTCTAGCTGTTTTTCCTCAAATATCACAAAATAGAGGCTGCAGTGTCTTCTTTAAAGTTAGTGTGCGACAAAACTATGTTTGATTGGTGACGTTTAATTTGGAAATGAATATCCCATTGAGAGTCTTCGTTAGCATGTTACGCGTACGATTTTCGCGAGTTTTAGTTTTTAGTTTTTTTAAGTTGCAATTTTCGGGGTTGTTGGTATTTTTTTTAGTTTACCGTATTATTGTTTTACCGTTTTTCACTCAAATAAACGTACCTGATTTTAAGGGGATTTTCGTTTCCGCTTCCGAACAAGATGGGATAAAGCGTCAGAGAGTGGTGAAAGAAAACTGTTAGGGTTAATAGTCCTTTTTACAGTTGTGGGCTTGGTGGCCAAGCCTTTGAACAGGAGTGAGGCTAAGGGTCAGAGACCTGTATCTATTTAGCATGATAACAAAGAAATTTGCATTTGAAAAGCAGCAACATCTCTATCATAACAAGGTCACCCTCACTCCTGTTCAAAGGCTTGGCCACCAAGCCCACAACTGTAAAAAGGACTATTCTCTAACAGCGAAAAAATTCAAATTTATTATTATTTTCCCTACTATTTTCCGATCGACTTTGGCGATTGACTTTGAAGCCCTATAGTTTTACACCAGCCGGTCGTAAGACTAGTTGCATACTTACATGTTTTTAGAACAATTGTCTATAATGTTTATGAATCATGAAGATGCTTTAGTTTGTTGTAAACGGTGTGTAGATGAGGCTATGAAAGTGTAAAGATGGTCATATTAACTGTAAACAAATTGTTGGTGAGTGTATGAAAAAAAAATTGGGCATCACTGGTTCCTGCTGAGCACTTTTAAAGACCGATCGTTTTCACTAAGTAAATTAAATGTAACACATAATCGTATTCTTTAGCTGGCAATGAATTTTTGTTCATACACAGGGTTTTATGTTTTATTGTGAAATAATAAAACTGACAGATGTCTCTATGTTTGACTCTAAATGCAAATTCCTTTAGAAATTAAACTTCACCATTTACAAAATACCCATAGTTTTGTCGCACTAGAATTAAAAGTTACCAAATAACGTTTTCCGTCGTTTTAAAGACATAAATACAAGGCTCAAAGATGAACTCCTAGCATAAAAGGATTGTAATATTTGTTACGTAAGGAATTTTCATATTTCTGACAAGTAATAATAAGTTGCGTGACAAGTTGAACAGAATATAACTATTCATCGGCTTATTTTCGACCGCGGATTATACATTGTTATATATATGTTGACACACTTCAATATTGGACTATGACTATTCTTATCAAAAGTGGATCCTCAATCGCACAAGTGAATTGCAACATGAAGAACCAATCACCTGGCTTGATACGAAAACGTTATTCATTGTTAGCCAAACGTCTGAAAAAAGGAGGGGATCACAGAGTCGAATAGCCTTTTTTTGCTTCTGATTATAATGGATAATTACCCAATGAATGCATGTCCTGGCGTAAAGGAAATGAGCATGTGGAGGGAATAAAAAAGAAAATCGGAAAAGGGCTCGGTGGCGTAGTATCTTGCTTCGGGCACTGTCTTGTTTTCAATTATAGTCGGACAAGAAACAGACAATAAAAGGCTGAAAGACTTTTGAATTACAAATTCAAATAACCTTTAAGATATTTTGGTATCTGCGACAAAAGGTAATATTCCATAGTTTAAATTACTCGGAGATTGTCACCAATTCTAATTTCCTCCAAAACTGGTTAACATCTCTGCGAGGACTTTTTACTTTAAGTTTGTTGAGGTTGATAATGATTCTCCTCAAATCCAAACAAGTAAGCGTAATTAGCTAAATTAGTAATGACAGTTTATAAAACTATTAATTTGTCGCGCTATGAAGTAACAGTATTACAGATGTCTTATCCTTGCCTCATTTTACCAATTTATTCCTGAGGCGCACGTCAAAGATCAAGAAAAAAGTAAACGTTTTGACTGCACAGTCAATGTGTTCGCGTAGTTTATTACGTGATCAGCTCCGGAAGTCTTTATATGATTATCTCTAAGAAAGTAGGGTTTCAGTGATCGTAGCTGGACGGGTGCTGTTAAGACGAAATTATACTGGTTGCAATCACAAGTAACCATCAAAGAGAGAGAAACGACAGAATGATCGAGACAAACACTTAAACAGAAGGTGAAATGCAGATGAAAACCTTTAAATAAGTGGTATGTTCCCCCTTTTTTACAGGTGGAATACAACAACAATCGATTCATCTCGCAGTGGTAAATATGATTTTCTCCCTCATTGCATTTCTTGGGAATTCTCTAATTCTTGTTGCCCTTCACAAAGAATCACCCCTTCGTCCGCCGTCCAAACACTTGTATAGTTGTCTTGCCACAACTGATCTGTGATCTGTTGGTTGGTTTTATCAGCCTCTCTATGCTACCAGTTTTCGGATTCCAGCGGTTTACGAACACTGGAATCTTTGTCGATACGCAAGTGGCGCCAGCTTCGTAACAAGCTATGCATTATGTGGAGTATCTTTGTCGACAATGACGGCCATAAGTGTGGACAGACTTCTCGCCCTGTTGCCGGGGCTGAGATACAAACAAATTATAACTTTGAAGCGCACATATATTTCTTTAGCTGCCTTTTGGGTTTTATCTGGTGCCGTTGCTTTACACTACATTTTAGATTACCGTATAACCTTATGGTATGGATATTTCAATGTCCCATCTTGCCTAGTGATCTTAATATTCTCGTAAACAAAGATTTTCCTCACGTTCAACCATCATCAAGCACAGGTACAAGATCGTATTCAAAACCAGGCGAGCCAAGCAAATACACTGAACATTTTGCGATACAGAAAGGCGGTGCACAGTGCACTGTGGGTTCTTTCAGCTTCAATTGTTTGTTATGCACCGTATATCATACTTGAAATTGTGAAGGCCCGTAAGAAAACATTTTCATCAAATTTAATCAACGCCAGAGGAATAGCAATAACCTTACTTTACTTCAACTTAACGTTAAATCCATTCCTTTGCTGCTGGAAGATTACGGAAGTGAGACATGCAGTAAAGCAGACAATTAGACAAACACTTTGCTGTCTATGGAGTTAGAACCCTTTTGAGTTATACCTGAACTGAACTATAAAGCTGACCTGCATATTCATTAAGTTTCATTTTCATACATAACAACTCATGATATATACACGTATAGTCTAGAAACAAACAGGAAGCTAACTCCATAACACTTCCTTGTTTACTTTCTTGTTAATACCAAAGAATGGGATAAAATTGAACTTCAAAATGTGCATGCTTTTTGGATATTACTTCCTTGTTTTACTTTATAATTGATATGAAAGAGCGGAATAAAATTGAACTTCAAATAGTAGTAAAGGAGAGCTGTTGAAGATGCATTTTTTTCATGGACGGTAAAATTATTTCAATTTTTTAATCATACTCAAATAAAGCGTTTGACGATGACATCCTAGCACCATACGAACCAGTCACAATTTCAGTTATACCCTTGTATTTGTTTGGTTACTCGAAAATTGCACATCAGTAATGCTTATGAAAATTTGAAGCTGCTTTTATTCCCTGTGAACAAATTGCAGGCGAGTATATGAAACAAAATTGATCATCACCGGTTGTTATCGAGCTCTCTTAGTTCTTCCATTGTTTTTCCGAAATCAAATGTAACACTTGATCATCTTCCCTTGGCTGACAATAAATTTTTACCAAACAACAGAGTTTTATGCTTTATCATGAAATAACAATACCGTGAATAGATGTCTGTGTATTTGACTCTTTGTGCAAATTCATTTCTAAATTAAACATCAACAATCAAGCCAGCACGTAGTTTTGTCGGTGCACGCTAATGTTTAATAATAGAACACAGTCCATATTTTGTGATAGAAAGCAAGAATAAAATGTTACAGAATTTACAGTTCTTAGCATTCCATGCGTTTATTTCAGACCACAGTTAACTTTTTTTTGCTTAAACTTAAGTAATGCAATATAACTGTCCTTATCAAAAAAGGATCTTTAATTTAATGGCTCATGTAACTCGCAACAAAACTGATTCAACAACCCGCCGTATACATAAGAACTGGCATGATGTTATTGTAACCAAAAACGTAAAGGAATATGGTATCCGAAAATACAGTCGGCTATATTTTCCTTCTGATCATCGAGAATAGTTTTAATGAATGTTCTTACATTAAGAAAGAAAACGCAAATAGGGTATAGAAAAAGAAAACTATTAAAGGGTTTAGTAGCATAATACATCGCTCCTATTGCAGCTGCGTACCAACAAAGATTCCGGTGTTTATAAACCATGGACATCCGATGAATAGCATAGAGATGAAGGGTAAAAATCAGTTGTTGCCAGACAACTATACGAGAGCTTAGACGGCGAATGGAGGGCACTTTCTTTGTGAAGGGTAATAAGAATTTCCAAGAAATGCAAAGAGGGAGAGGATCATATTTACCGCAATGAGATGATGATTCACCTGCCATCCAAGGGGGACATACCATTTCTTGATATGTTTTTGTTTGTATCTCGCCTCCTGTTAAATGAATTGGTATCTATCATTTTTAAGGGTTTCTTTTTTTAGGATTGTAACGAGGTAGATATCGTCTTACTAACATCTGTCCAGCTATGACCACTGAAACCCTACTTACTTAAAAATGATCATACCAGGACTTCTTGGGGATACCATTCAATAAACTGTGCGAGAACACCAACAGTGAGGTAAAAAAACCTTCATTTTTTCCTTAAACGTTTTCGTGCGCCTCAGGCATACATAGCAAAGTGCGACAAGCACAAGGAAACTCTGCTATCATTATTTCACAGCTTAATAAATACTCCGTCTTTTAATACTTGGATAAACTGTTATTACTAAGATAGGTTATAAAGCTAACTTGTGGGAAGTTCAGGGTAACAGTAAAAAGTCCTCCCCAGGGATGTTAATCGCAGTTTTGCAAAAAATTAAATTCGTGATAATCGCCGAGTTATTAAAACTGTTCTATGTTAAAGTTTGGTCGCAGATCCCAAAATATCTTCAAATATTTAAATTTGCAACTAAAAATGTCTTCCAGTCTTTTACTTCCCGGTGTTTCGCGTTTTCGACTTATGAAAAACAAACGGTAAGTTAGTTCGATATTACTCCCTTTTCTTGTTTTCTTACTAACATGATAATGTGGGATGAACTTGAACTTAAAAGAGTAGTAAAGGAGAGCTTTTTAAGTTATTTGTTTGTGGACGATAAAACTATCTTTGCTTCTGATCATTGTGGATAATTGCAATGAATGTTCTGGAATAAGTGTGGAGGGCGAATAAAAGCAGAAAGTAATAGACAACGTACGTAACAAAAGTAGAAAATGCGTGCGTAATATCTTGCTTCTGTCACCGTTTCCGTTTCTGGTTTCATTAAGGCATGAAACGGAAAGTAAAATCCGGAACGCTCTGTTAATAATAATAATAATAATAATAATTTAATATTTATATTTCGCAAATTAACATGTGGATATGATCAAATACGCATCAAAAACACTTTTCGGGGGACTTTGGCCGGACTGCACCAGCAGTTTACAAACAATCGAAGGAAACTTATTTGAAGATACTCCCTCCGCCCAATTCCCGGTAAACAGGCCAGACCACGCACATTACCGTAATCTCGTGAGTGGGTTCTTTAACGTCCCCTGCCTAACCAAATTAACTAATTAATATATGCAGGAGACGGGACCTACGGTTTATTCGTCCTTATCCGAGAAGACTAGAATAATTATCCACTTCTTGACATGATAGAAAGGTAGCGCATTCTCCTCAGTTATTTTAAGACCTTGAGTGTTGGTCCGGCCGGGGCTTGAACCATCGACCTCGACCTTCCACACAACAGTCCAGCGGTCTAACCAATTGATCATGAGCTACCGGGAGGCGGTTGAATTCCAATGTTTTAAGAAATCATCTGTGAATAACGTAAATAACGTACCAAAAGCAGAAAATATATGAACTACTATATGAAATGGTGCATAGCAAACAACAAATGCTAACTGTACCGACAGTGCACTGTGCACTGCCTTTCGAAATGTTCAGTGAATTTGGTTGGCTCGACTTTACAAGACCTTGCACTTGGGAGTTCTGATAACGTAGAATACAGAAAATCTTTGTGTAAGATACGATTGAGATTATCAGAGAAAACGGAACCTCTCTATATGCAACCCAGAAGGTTATCCGGTAATCTAAAATGTAGCATTAAGTAGCGACAACAGAGGAAACGGCAGCTAAAAATAAATATATGCGCTCCAAAGTTATGACAATGTGTGATGTTGAGTTTCTTTTTTCAATAGATACTTTAAATTCCAATGCCCAAAGATAGAAAAACATGTAAAAGTCAGTTTAAACTGTTTCTTCTAGGAGTTTAAGTTTTCATCTGGGAATCCTTATGGTGGTGTGTCAGTAAGAACTAAATAGTGCTACAGTTTTGGGGCATGGTATGGACGAAGAAATGGGTGGCAAGATGGTATTGGATGACTTTCGTGCGACTCGACTGGTCACTGGCATACCCATTGCATGGTGCTTGGTTATTAAACCCAACTTCTGAAAACTCTTTTTGAATGTTAGCCATTGTTTACAGATGATTGGAAAAGTTTTTTTTAATTACTTTTTCTTTCCTTTCTTAGATTTATTCCTTATTCTTTTGTCCATTGTTCTCCTTTTTAGGTATTTGCCTTCTTGTTACTGCAGTTTTTGTCTCTGCAAGAACAGGAATCTATCAGGTGAGATGTTGTTCACACCATTGAGAATATTTTCAGAGGTTGAATCACCACTCAGTAGTGTGGTTGAGAAATAACTGTAAGTGAGGATTTATTCAAAGGCTGCTGCTTGCCTATACCACAATGAACAGCTGTATCATATATCAGTCAATTTGCTGATTATCAACTGATTCTGTAACCTTCTTCAAGTGTTTGTTTGACATTCATGCCAAGAGAACACATTACATGTACTTGTAAAAATGATAGTGTTTTCTCAACTAAAATAATATGCTTAGGGAGAACTACACCTCGTAAACCATTTTATTCTTATTTCTGCCGTTTATAAGTGGGTGTAAATGATTACTAACTCTGACTACGTTTTGAGACCACAAAGAGTAGTCTTAGAAAGTCTTCGAAAATCCTTTTCATTGATGATATGTGCTATGGACGCCGCCATATTGAATCTTGATTAGCCAGCCTAGCCATTTGCCTTCGAGCCTCGAGCTTCCACTTGCAAAATGGCGGTTGCCTTAGTCATTTTTTCACTAGATTTGTAGAAAATGTTTTGAGTGGTATGTAACTCTTAAGAGTCTCAAAACGCGACAGATGCTTCATTCTTTATAAATCCTTTGTAATGACATGAAGTCCAGAAAATACACTGTAGTTCTGTACTGTATGTAAAATGTGCTGATATCGCTGATCATTACTTCCTTTATTTTATTTAGGAGCAGATGTATGCTGAACATGGGAAACATCTTAGAGAGGCATTGTTCTATGCGGTTATTAAGAGTTAATTTTACCATGTTTATCAGAAACCTTCATACAAGAAAGAAATTGATTTCTTAAAACTCTTAAAACATACAAAAAGATATAGCCGTTTTCATAGAACCTCGGAATAGATCGAAATTCTGATCAAGTGCAGTTCAGTCTGATTTTTAGGGCAATACATTGGCTATTCTTCAGTAAAGCGAAGATTAAACCACAAATGTGCTTATCATAACTAACCCCCTCCCTCCTTTAGACACATTCGTTTAAGTTGCCGCCCCTTATCCATATCGGTGTTTTACAGTTAGAGTGTTAAAATAGCCAAAAAGTTACATCCATGTAAATTTTTCACGGGCATTTATCTGTTTTTTAATCTTTTTAACAATATGCTTTGCCATTAGCCGGGTTTCTTGTACTTTATAAAGAAATCCTTCGCCATCTCTCAGTCTTCTGGTGAGTATAATTATGACTTCTGATTCACAGCTTCATGCGTCAGCGCGCGTTTACCAAGATACATGAACGAAGCCCGTGGAAGGTGTGTATCTTAAAATCGTGTGCACCGGAATTAGCACCTTCATTGACGTATATGGTAAACAAATCGTTCTCTATTGGCCTTCTACCTGATGAATGCAAACATGCAGATATCACACCTCTACACAAGATATCCTAACTCTTTGAGAGAAAACTACCACCCAATTTCTCTTACTTCAATTACTTGTAAGATCGTTGAAAAAATGGTTTTCAATACTGGCGCGAAATTGATCTTATCAACAACAACCAATCCGGCTTTCTGAGTTATCATGTTTAATGACTGGGCGAAATCACCAAATCTGTCTGTTCCTACCGATGTCATCTTTCTAGATCTTGCTAAAACCTTTGACAACGTTCCTCATGAGCAGCTGCTTTTAAAATTGAAATGTAATGGCATCGACGGTAGTTTACTTAACTGGATCCGACAGTTTCTGGTGGGGCTCAAACAACGTGTGGTCGTCAGGGGATCTTGTTCTGACTGGTCTTGTGTCAACTCCGGTACTCTATAGGGGACCATCCTCCTTTCAAATAAGTGCTCACTCTTAAAGTTGAAATTTTAAATAAGCACCCAGGCGCTTATTTGAGGAAATACGGTAAATGTTCCTTAAATCCTCTGCCAATATATGAAGGAAGGTTAAAAGTTTCTAAAGAAACTGTGGTGCTGCGTCGGTGGGGGTAACAAGGTAACTTGGTTATATCAACTCAGTTGAAATTGTAAATTGGCCACCGTAACAAATAAAAAAGCTGACGTTTCGAGCGTTGGCCCTTCGTCAGAACAAACTGAATTCGCTCTGACGAAGGGCTGACGAAACGGGCAGACGAAACGTCAGCTTTTTTTATTCGTTACGGCGGGCAATTTACAATTTCAACTGAGTTGATATAACCAAATTACAATATATGAAGGATCGACGAGTCCCGTTAATTGCTCGTTGATTTCTCTATCAATATCTGGAACATCGATATATATTGGTATGGAAACAACCGATGTGACCTCTTTCACCTGTGATGCAGAGACACCCGCTAAGAACGAACCTCCTTTTCAAG
Source organism: Stylophora pistillata (assembly GCF_964205215.1). Classification (NCBI taxonomy): domain Eukaryota; kingdom Metazoa; phylum Cnidaria; class Anthozoa; order Scleractinia; family Pocilloporidae; genus Stylophora; species Stylophora pistillata. The sequence continues at coordinate 29,717,732 of NC_142520.1, forward strand.
CTGCCGCAAAATCCTTGCATGGATTGATAAGGGATCGGAGGAGTTGTGACTTTGGTTCGTCATCAACATCCCTGGAGGTTGATGCGAGTCCATTCCTTCCGGTATCCTCCAGATTTGTTGACTTTCTGGCCGTCGAATTGCTATCCCTTAACGAGTTCAAAGAAGGAAAGTCAACTGGAGACTCTCAATTACTCACGATCAAGTGTGTCGCTCAGAGTTGATGAGGTGGAAGTCACTCAAGTTGTTCTCATTTCGCAGACAGTGGAATTATTATGATAATAATTCCACTGTCTGCGAAATGAGAACAAGAGTCCATCCGTTGAGTCCATCCGTTGAGTCCATCATTGAATACAATCTCGCATTCTGATTGGTTAAGCAAGCGAGGTAGTTAGCGTGGAATTACGAGTTGAAAACGAGGCTAAGTGATATTGTTTCGCATCTACATAAGCATAATAACTATCATCAAATTGTTGCAAAGTTTGGTTTCTAAGTCAATTTAAAATGTTTTCAAAACTATTGTCACCTTTTAAAGAGCCAAAAACAAAAAAAGCGTTTTTCAAAGTGAGCCTGAGGTACTCCTTGTTTTGAACTGAGCAATAAATTCATGGAGAGGCATAAAAAACCTCTTTCACTCGCGACAACGCGAAAGCGAGAAAATCCTGTGAATAAGGCCCTGAAAAAAGAATATCCGAGCTAACAGGTCATGCCGACCCGGGTTCAATATCCACCTACAGCCATAATCTTTTAAAAAAACAACGAGGGATGTCATGCACGTTGGCTGGGTTTTTAGTCGTACCACTACGACTGTCACAGCTGCCAACGCCAGCGACGGTCCACGCACTGAAGCTATGCAAGAAATTTATGTCAACTCCGGATCCCTTACACATCCTTCAGTAGTTGGTAACAGCACAACAGCAATGAATATCGGCAGTGATGGTCTCAGGCGAGTCTTGGCAAATGCACATCTTTTATGTTATCATTAATATTACGAACTTGGGGGCTCCGCTTTTAGGCTTGACTAAATTATTTTCCTTCTCGAGCACTGAAATTCAGTGGAAATTTGAAAAAAAGATGTTAAAAATAAACGGCTTGTAAATTCATTGAAATACCACCATTATCCTTAGTGTGAAGCTTGTTTAAAAAGTTTGAAAACGGATGTAAAAACAAGGTTCAAATATGAGATGTCGAAGGTTCTAACGTGCACGACTGACCTTGCTTCCTATTCGCTAACGCAATGACAATTTTGACAGTTGACTTCGAAATGGATTTCTGGAGCGCACGCTCAGAATGAGAACAAACAATATTATTGCTGTTCTCTTGTTTTCCAATTTTTATTCAATGATGCGATTCAAGGAAAATTCATAACCTGACTCGAGAATTCCGCGTTAAATTGCACTTGAAAACCGATACCCCACTCCTCGCTTCGCCTCGTCAGGTGATGAATTTCCTACAGAATTCGTGTCACAAGAGCTCACTGAATCCCTTTCCAAACTCACGAGGACTAACAAAAATTGATTTGGAGAACCCAAGTATCTGTCCTTCTGCTACGATGGAGACAAATCAATTTAAAACGAAATGAATCCATCTCGTTCGAAATCCTCCGACTTCGTTGCAAATATTTAACTGGATTGGAAAATTCCGTTCATTTTGAAAAAGCATCGTGTTCGTCAATATCTAAGTATTCTCGAGAACCAGAGAAAACAATAACGCAGTATTTCGCCCGATGGGAAATGTTGCTACTCGCTTATTCCTATGAACCACCAGCACTCCCATGATACTTGTTTATTGACATATTTGATAGGAATGTTTCAGTCAAAATATCCTGACTTTGTTTGAATTGATCTTGGAATAGCTTCAGGTTTAAAAGTATGCATGTTATACATAGGTAGCTGACTTTCTTTTCTTACTTTAGCTTTTAGAAACGAAAAGGAAATGCAACCATCAAACCTCAGGTAGGCAAAGCTATTATGCATTGTGATTGACACCCAGCTTGTAATTCCTTGAGTTTCTATTTCATCTGGTTTTACTGCGAAAACGAGATAAGTATGAAAATTCATAAAGCATCCTGATAACACCTTTTTCGTGAGGTAGACTCAGTGCTCTGTGTTACTGGAGGTATAACCATATCCTTATTTATAGTATTTTGTAAACAGTTTGATCTATTGTCCGTATTTTAAGTTAAAAAAAAATTCAAGATAAAGTACATCAGTTATCTTTTTCCCTGAACCATGATAGCGATCACTTGCATATTCCTTCGTTGAGATTTTAGAGGTTCATTAAATGAATATAGTTGGTTTCAGGTTCCTGTTAAGTCTTCTCAGAGAAAATGAGCGAAACGTTCTCGAGCCAGAAGACATGCCTGCGGTGTGTCTTTACTGTAAACCAAATTTGGTGAGGTAGCCCCATACGAAACTAACAATCTGTGAATAGAGTTTTGTTGCGGTGGGCATTTACGGAAGAATAAAGGAAGTGCATTTCTCAGGAAACTGTGGGCTCTGTCGGTGGGTTAGTATAACATGGTAATTTGGTTTTATCAAAATGAGTTCTTTATGTAGATTAGCTGCCGTGAAGACATTCTTAAGCTGACGTTGTGAAAATATTGAGAAGGACGAGCAAGTGGAAACCATTTTGGTTACTCAAGAAGAGCACAAAATCACGACAATCCGACCTTGGTGTAGGATTCAGGTAGCCATCAATAGCTACCTCAATCGTCAACCAAGGTCGGAGTTGGATATTTTTAACACTACATCCTTCAGCTGCAACGCAGGTACGTCCGTTGAAATGAAAACTTTTTGATTTTGGTACTCAAGCACCATCTTAGTTTGAATACTAATAATATACATGAAAAAATTTCTCAGTTCTGCGGATTGGTTAAGATGAATGCAGTTTTCAGTTAATTCAGTGCAGAAGAGAGTTAATTCAGTGCAAAGAAAGAAACAAACCAGATATTCTGATTGGTCAGAATGATTGGTTAATGTCAAGGTCAATGTCAAGGTCAATGTCACTGCAGGGTTTGAATAGATTATTTTTGCACGTGATGCGCGCGCTTTTCTTCTGCGTAGTTATGAGAAGCTACCTCGTATTTTTTCATGTATGTTATTAATAGATAATCACATGATTTTCTCGTGCAATTTGGAATAAATAAGCATTTGTAAATTGTTCAAAGACCGCAAATTGCACTCGCCCTACGGGCTCATGCAATTTTGTTAGTCTTTGAAAAAATTTACTCGTGCTTATTTATTCCAAATTGCACTCGAAATCATGTGATTACCTATACAAATTGAATTAAAAAGAAACTACCTTCTTTCCCTAAGTTTACTTCCACGAAGTTGTTACGTTGGAAACAACATCCATTTGAATTCTGCTACTTCATTACATGAAACCAATTATTGTTTTAATGAATATCAAGCCAGAATGCCCTCTTGAATGGATGTTTCACCAGAACTGTTATCGTTTTGTAAAGCATCTTGTTTGTCAACATTCCAAGTTACCTGGGAAATCAGAGAAAATGAAAACGCACTTTTACATCCAATGAAAAATGTTGGTGTTTGCAGATTATCATAAACAATCGGCAAACTCAAGATGTTCCACAGGTTTGTTATCGCGCTATTGTATCTTGAAATAACTTAATACAAAGATGTTTTAGAAAAACGCCCCATCATCGTACACCGAGGGAAGATGAAGGACAAATGAAAAGACTGTTTTTTCTTCTTCGGGCCTCTCAGTTTTCAAAGATGTTGATCACGAACTCAATCGAAGAGTCGGCGAGTCAGTGCGTTATCATCTGGTCACGGCAATATCTGGTTCATCGAAAAATCAGGGACCAGACTAGCAGATTGGTTCTCGATAAATTTAGTTTCAATTTTGAGAAGCTCTATGTTCTGATCTCTAACAGGTAAGAAAGACGAAAAAACAAAATTTTATGTAAGTTCTCTTAAGAGATTATATCTCTTGCTTCCATTTAATAGCTACCGATTATTATATGGCTGTCTCACAAGGACTGAGAACTACTGAATTCATGAATTTGATTGGCTAAAATCAATATTGAAAGCGGTCTAGATTTTCCCATTTAGACCGGCATCTAGACCGGTCTAGAAAAAAAAGGAACAAAGAATAAAAAAAATTGGCATATAAGACACAGCCATATCATAAACATCTTATTAACCGAGTCAGGTCGGTCTGTATGGGAGAATCTTGACATCGGTCGCTGGTACAGACCTCACTGTGTTCGGTCTGTACTGGCGACCGCGGTCAAGATTCTCCCATACAGACCTCCCGCTCGGTTAATAAGAACTAATTATAGCCTATCTCGCTTTTCCCAGGCTCGCTGGTCAGCGGTGCTTTGTACAATTCGTGTCACGACACTTCAAATCAAAAAAGAATCCTGACTCTTGATAAGTAGGCAAACAAAACGATATCCGGTATAGGAAGGAAAAACTAAAAGAATGAATTGATCACTGAACGTCTTTATCAAGTTCTTCATCATTGCTTCAATTCCAGGTGTGGCAAAATGTTTAAACTTTGTTACATCCATTTTGAAACCACTTGTGCTCCCTGTAATCTGATTGGCTTTCATTACTGCGATTTCTACAAGAATCGCACCATTCTTGTTCTAAATCGCATCTTTTTCCAAGCCAATACGAAAGCTACACTAAAAAAGAAATAACCAATCACATTTACAGGCTAATTTAAAGAGGCAATTATTTTGCAAATTTTGCAACTTTTGTTTCCAAAACCTTAATTTCCCTCCACCTCCCCCCCCCCCCAAAAAAGAGATGAATTTAATTTCGTACATTTTAAATTTGGTGTATATTTTTACGGTTTCTCTTCCTCTCAAGTTTAAAATCATCGCGATCAACGAGACAGCATTCGTTGCTGTCAACGAGACAGCAACGAATGAGGGAAATCAGAAGTCTGAGCAAGAGTTGGATTTATCAATATTTCTTAACGTTTCAAATTGTGAAATGCAAGACTTTAGAAGTCTGTAGTATGTCCCGCTCTACAAAACAATGGATGAATGTTTTGAAGAGATGATGCTAGTGCAGTCAATTTTATTTAGAATTTCCACCACTTTTTCCTTAGCAGTTTCAGTACCGCATGGAAGTCTTCAGTTGTGCGACTCCCGTTTCATCGCTGAATTACATAGGCTGCACCTTGAATTTCTTCTCCAAAGACAGCGAGAATTCTCTGCCACAGTCACAGATGAAACGGAGGACTCACATCACTGAGTCCGACGACGAAGATTGAACTTTGAAGCGCAATTTGTTTTTCTCATTTTCAGCAGACCTTATGATTTTCCCGACTGTCGGAGTTTTTGACACATCACGTCAAAGTCTTTCTGTTTTGCATACAAAATAAGATAAAAAAAAAAGCGTTTCCGGCTCTGTTTTTAATTTAGAAACTGGCTCAGCAATAAAATATGTGTACTGACTAGAATCCTGTATTCGGGCGATTTCAAAAGGGATGTAATGAAGTCGTAATTGAACTTCGTGCCGTTCAGTTTTGGCCTAAAATTATACTTGCGATTTCGGAGCGAGTTACCCTTCACTCAGTTCGGTTACCATTTTAAATGAAACCGCTAGCTCCTACCGATATTCAAGTAAAATTAAAGGAGGACTCCAAGAGAGCGACTACCTACACTGATGCCTGTTGGTGTCACACGGCAACAATTCTCCCTTGTTCAGGATAATCAGTCAATCTCGCAAGGAGAAGAGTCTTTATCGCATAAGTTTGAATTACCTTAAGACTTCGTCGTCGGTAGGTACTTTATGAATGCCTTAGAGATCGCCGTTCACTCCACTGTATTGTTTAACGTGGGCTCATTATCGCTGACCCTTTCACTCCCAAATCTCACTAGTGATTCCTTTAACTGTCTGCCATACAAATTCGGTAAAATCAATTTGCAGTCTGTTGAAGCACAGATTAATTTAAAATCCCAGTCGAGGTACCTGAAAGTTCAGAGAATTTGGCATTAGATCAACTAGTAACCTCCCGAGTGACATCTTTCTTTATCCTCGTCACCTGTCTGCTTGATATGATTTTGATATTGTAAGGAGAGATTTTTTCTTGGGTAGTTATGAGAGTTAAAGAGTAATAAAGGGGCCCTTTAACGATCGTGAGCCCACAGTTAAAATCTCCTTCCTCCTTCTTTAGATCAGGATCAACCTCCACAAATATTGCTGATTTAGTGGCAAATGCCACCAATGCAGCAACATCTGTGGATGTGGCCTCGTCTTTCATAACTTCCTGTGGGCAAGAAGAGTTTTCGTTGTTTGTCGCTTCATCGTCGCTAATTGAGGATACTCGAGAGTTTACCACTGGCATGGAGTTCCTAATTGTGTCAAAGTTCTCCTTAGCTTTCTCCATATCAACACCGGCCGATCACTGAGATGCTCTCGATGAATTTCCCCGGGGTGCAGACTTCTTTGTTGCTTGTGAATTAAAGGGTTTGAACTTTGTAAAGTCTCTGTCTGGTTCTTGTTACTGTTCGAAATCGGTTACGCAAAACTCAAGAAACACCACCAAACAGAGAAGCGGTTAACACTAAAACTCCAAATCAGAACAATCTCCAAAGATCCGACATGTGAAGAAACTGCACTCAAGTAAATCGTGCACGTAACAAACAGTCACAATGTGTTTACACAATTAGAAGTCTTATCGCGCGCGCTTAAGTCGCGCGTCATACCGGTTGAGTTGTCCCACTTGGAGTAAGTGACGATTTTAAAAAATATTCGGACATAATGTTCATAAATATTCAGATCAAATCTACAAAAGAACAACGACAGCTCATACCGATATCAGGAATGATGGATTTCTTGCACCAAATATTGGTAGGAGAAGATTTATATAGGAGCTTTGAGAAATAGAGGGTTGCGCGTTTAACGCTGGAGAGTAAGCAACTGCTTACGACGGTTAGACCCCGTAAGCACAGCTTAAAGGTGACGGTTGGTAATTCATCGTTTACTTCAATGACAATTGTCTTATTACAGTTGCAATTAAGTAAAAGTATACATAAAATAATAGTTATCTATGTTTTGTCATTCCTGGATTTGTGTTGGTGAATAAGGACTAACCTCTGCAGGGAGGGATTTAAAATTGTTGAGTGGCTAGTTTAGATAACACGAATGAAAAATTTAAGTGAATTTAACTTGAATTAAGTGATTCATGATTTGTTTGCGTCTTTTGGGCCCGGTCGTTGTCAAACTAAATGAGAGCTATTTGGTAAGTTATCTATTATGACCGACTTTGTAAAACAATTATTCCATTCAGGCAGGCCAAATATGGGATCATTATTAGCAAATCGGTTAAATCAATGATAACCTCTGACCAACTCTTGAAATAACCTCATCTGCATCACTCGTTTAATATGATGCACATGCACAGGCAAATGGATTGAGAACCAAAGCTTCAAAAAACCGTTTGCACTTGCATTGCCTAACAAGTGGCATATATCACGAATAATTCATTTTGATGACAGGCTTTTTATCTTCTAAAGCTCTCCACCGTTTTTCCATTTTTCCTTGGCTCTATAGCATTTCTTTAAGTCTCCTGTTACTAATGGGACGCCTGCAACAGGAAACACCTCTGTTCAGATAGCCCAGAGTTGCAAGAGAAGTGTTGCTGCAACGTTAGGATAATCTCCCAAAACAGTCCTCTCGTTAAGAATGGAGAGGATTGTGTCATTATTTAAAGTTAACAGCTGAGGAAAGCGAAAAGTATGATAAAATATCTCGCGAACGCCCATAACTGCGCACGAAAAAAAATTCCTCCTTAAAACTCCATCTGTCTTCTAAGAAAGAAACAACTGCACGTTTGAAAGATAAACACAGTTTAATAATAGGATTCACATTTCATCAGTTTCAGAATAATTATTATTGCCACTTGGATGACCTTGTTTTATGCTTTTGAATATTTTTTGGACTCCATTCATCTAAAGGAAACCGACAAATACATTGAACATGGTTTGAAGTCAGATGATGTGGAGGAGCTTTACATATTTCTTTTTTAAATCGCTATTTAAAGATGTTCGGATTAGATGTTTGTTTCCATTTTAAGAATAAAAACAAACTTGGCATTACTTGTTGATTGTTTTTTTTTTTTGGTTATTTCGTTTTCCTCTCAATCAACAAAAAAAGTTTCGGCTTTAACATTTGTTTAGTGCTAACTTAAGAAAGCAGTCAGTGATAATGTTTTTCTATAATGTCAGGATTGGTCGTAGACTTTTTTTTGCGAATCATTTGTTTTCGGCATTTTTTTGTTATTTTGGTTTTTTTAGCCGGTCATTAAGTGGCGTGAAGCAGAAAAATTGATCATGATTGGTGGAGCATCCAGTCCAGGTGTTTCCACTCTTAGTTCCTTCTTCGTCGTCGTTTCCGTTTGTAGGGTTTGACCCGTGCCCGTATTTCAGCCTGTGGCAAAAAATGGCAATTAAATATTCTCCTCATACTCATACTCGAGTTACATATCTGATTTGTGGTTTTTCCCTCCTTTCCTGATCTCCCATGAGTGTAGTCCCGCAGTTATCATTCCAGACATAGTCAAGGACTCCATATTTTTCTTTTAGTGACATTTAAGGTATCCCTACTGCCCATTCCAATAATACTCTGTCAATAACTGTCAATCTTGTATGGGGCTGCTTGAATAAAAAATGGTTTAACCTCGAGAAATACCTTAGGAGAAAATGAATCATCGCCCCACACCCTTCTGGCTCTGTAACGTTTCACTTAAGAGGTGAACATTACAGAGCCAGAAGAGCTGAGAGAAGGCTCAACGACAACCTGAAACCAAACATGTTCGTTTCATTGACCTCAGAAAATTTCATCAAGGAATATGCAAGTGATCACTACTCAGTGGTGGATCCAGACCTTGAGCTCAGGGGAGGGGAGGGGGTGGTTTTTGTGTGTGTGCTTACTCCTGCTTGCTGTTCTTCCTTCTGTGCTTTTTTTCCCAAAATGAAGGGGACCCGCGCCCCCTGGTTCCCTCCCCTAGATCTGCCACTGTCGTTGTGGTTCAGGGAAAAGTTAACTGATGTAATTGATTATCTGAGATGTCCTTTTTAATTTAAAATACAGACAGTAGATCGCACTGTTCACAAAATTCAATAAATAGGGATATGGTTATACCTCCAGTAAGATGGAGCACTATATCTATGTCACTCAAAAGGTATTAAAAAGATGCTCTATGAATTTCCTTACTTTTCCCATTTTCGCTACTAAACCAGATGAAATAGACACTAAAGGACGTGTTAGCTGGATGCCAGTAAAGATACCTGATGGCTTTGCTAACCTGAGGTTGGATGGTTACATTTTCTGGGGCCATCACGGCTGCTTGATGTTCCAGGATCCCGGCACCAAGGAGTGCGTGATAAGCATTTCTGATGCACAAATGAGCATACTCCAGAGCTTCTGGATTTGTGGCATTTTCCACTCTAACTCTCGCGAAATTTTCATGAGAATCCGGCTCTAAGCATGGATAAAAAAATACATGAACATTAGAAATTTCCTAAACTATAAGATTTAATATCTACACAGATGTTCCCGAAACATCTGGGGTGGACGTGACATTGTTGACGTCACTTCAATAAGGCAACAACTACGAACCAATCCTGGATACCTAAGTCAACGATAGACGTAAAACTAAACTACTTCTGTTGAGGTAAGTTAAAGGCTTCTTCTTTCTCACCTTCAGCTTGTGGAAAATTTTCATTTGTCTCTGCGACTAAACATCGAGATTTTCGCAATGGCTCGTCACACTCTTTCTCAGATGTATCCAAACTTTCTGAATCCCTGCGCTTTCGTTTCCTGGTCTTCCCTATCAGTTGAAAATATAGATTCAACCACCAGTACCTAATCTCATTATCTTAGTATCACAAAAGAATTGAGAGAAGTCAAAAGCCTCTCCAACCTAACCTTCAGCTTCTGGGGATATTCCCTTGCCTGTTGAAGTCCATGAGTCAGTCGGTTCACCGGGTGGATGCATATGCTCAATCGTCACCTTTGCTGTGGACGAGTCAGTTTTCTCAACAGTCAACCATGGGACTTTTGGCAACGGCTCATCAGTTTGGTGTAAATTTGTCTCCATGATTAAACACTGGGATTTTTGCAATGGCTCGTCAGACTCTTTCTCGGATGTATCTAAACTTTCTGGAATACTGCGCTTTCGTTTCCTTTTGTTTCCTAAAAGTTAAAAAAGAAGAAAAGGAGGTCAACTACCTATGCTTGATATTTATATTTATCTCCCATACGGAAGAAGCACACTCTTTGGATGCACCTGTATTCAACAGATCGTAAAACAAGGCTATCTACTTTCATTAACTCTTCACAGCTTTAAGTTTTAACCCATTCCTTGTTGGAAATTTGAGGTTGTGAAATCGATGTTTCATGGTACCCATTGTATCTAATGTAAAAGATATTGAACAAAGATTGAATATGGGTTTGTTATCACGCTATTGTATCTCGAGATAACTTAATACAAAGAAAGACTCCCTCTGGCACCGTACACCGAGGAAAGGTTAAAAACAAATGATAATACTCATTTTCCTTTTATTGAGATTTCTTTCGTTTTAAAAGATGTTGGTCTCGTACTTTTCGGAACAACCAGACTATCCCGCAAAGGAGAGGGTTGACTTACGAAAGATACTTTTGAGTTACCTGAAGACATCGCCGTTGACTCCGATGAATCCTTTCCCTTTAATGATAGCATTAAAGCCTTCGTGTAACCGGAAGAATCTTCGTTCAATGGACCTGGACCAGCCTCCACAGACTCACTCGTAGTTAGCTCGGGTTGATTCAGGTAGCTGGAGGCATCCAACTGCGACGAGGTTGCATTCACCGGATCGAGAACGAAACTGTGCACCCGATTCTTTGCCGCCATGGATACATTCCCCAAATGAAAAGAGTTTGAATCCTCATCAGGCACACCTGCGTTGATCTCATTGGAAGGAAGTGCTGTGCTCTCGTCCTTCATAACTTCCTGCTGACATGAAGAGCCTTTGTTGGTTCTCCCATCATAGTCTTCGATTGCCGGTACATGGGAGTCCCCAGGTGTGTTGTAGTTCTCCATATCAACGTCAGCCGATCCCTGAGGCACAACTCCGTTGATCTCATTAGAAAGAAGTGCTGCACTCTCGTCCTTCATAGCTTCCTGCTGACATGAAGAGCCTCGGTTCTTTGTCTCATCATTGTCTTCAATCGACGGTACTTGAGAGTTTGCCAAAGAGTCCCCAGTTGTGTAGTAGTTCTCCCTATCAACATCAGCCGATCCCTGAGGTACAACTCCGTTGATCTCATTAGAAAGAAGTGCTGCACTCTCGTCCTTCATAGCTTCCTGCTGACATGAAGAGCCTTGATTGTTTGTCTCATCATTGTCTTCAATCGACGGTACTTGAGAGTTTGCCAAAGAGTCCCCAGTTGTGTAGTAGTTCTCCCTATCAACATCAGCCGATCCCTGAGGTACAACTGCGTTGATCTCATTAGAAAGAAGTGCTGCACTCTCGTCCTTCATAACTTCCTGCTGACATGAAGAGCCTCGGTTCTTTGTCTCATCATTGTCTTCAATCGACTGTACTTGAGAGTTTGCCAAAGAGTCCCCAGTTGTGTTGTAGTTCTCCATGTCGACATCAGCCAATCCCTGAGATACTTTCGATGCATTTACCTGGGGTGCAGATTTCTTTGCTAGATTGTGAATTAAAGGGTTTGCACTTTGTAAGTTTTTTGTTTGCTTTAGGTAATTGTTAGAAAAAAGTTACAGAAAACCTTCTGGAAAACAAGGGAAAAAACACCACCAGACGGAAACGTGCTTAACACTTAAACTCTTAACGAAAATAATATCCAAACAATATCCATCTCGTCCAAAACTGACAAACTTGTACACGCCAACATGATAGCCTAACAAATGCTGACAATTTGTACTCATATAAATAAAGTTGAAAGCGCGTGCGCTAGTCGTGCATCCCATCAAGTCAGTTCTGTCATCTTAAGAGTTCTGTATGTTTTCAATTTTCTTTTTTGGATCTCACTCTAATATGGTATTTTTAACGAAACCCACTAATATATTTCAGTCGTTTTACTGAATTCCCTGAGGCCATGTACACCGTATGGACCCCGGTCGCTTGCCAAGACAAGTCCTCTATGGGGAACTGCGGGAGGGCGTCCGACGCACGGGCCGACCACTCCTTCGCTTCAAGGATGTTTGCAAGCGCGACCTACAACTCACTGAAATCAACCACAACACCTGGGAGATCCCTTCGCCAGACCGGAACGCCTGGCGTCGCGGTGTGAAGGACGGAGCTCACGGGGCTGAGATGAAGGCCAGGGCCGAGGCGACTATCAAGAGGGGGACGAGAAAGAAACGTCAAGGATCAGTTCAAGAGGCCACCAACTACATCTGTACCAGCTGCAACAAAGATTGCCACTCAAGAATCGGGCTTTTGAGCCACTCAAGAGCCCACCAACACTGATGCGCTGACCATCGCCTCTCCGAGACGAGGATGCCATTAATAATTAATATAGGGTTGGTATCCACGTTCTCAATTATTGATTCCAATACGAAGGGCGCTGCTGGACTTGACGAGCCACGATTTGCTGCACAGGCAAAAGCCAACAGGTGTCATACTCGATGTAAAGTGCCACACTGATTGCTTCATGTCTTGTTTTCACATGCAAAGAAAGACTCACTCTGGCACCGTACACAGAGGAAAGGTGAAAAACAAATGATAATACTGATTTTCCTTCTATTGAGATTTCTTTAGTTTTAAAAGATGTTGGTTTCGTACTTTTCGGAATAATCAGACCATCCCACAAAGGAGAGAGTTGACTTACGAAAGATACTTTTGAGTTACCTGAAGACATCGCCGTTGACTCCGATGAATCCTTTCCCTTTAATGATAGCATTAAAACCTTCGTGTAACCGGAAGAATCTTCGATCACTTGACCTGGACCAGCCTCCACAGAAGCACTGGTAGTTAGCTCGAGTTGATTCAGGTGGCTGGAGGTATCCAACTGCGATGAGGTTGTATTCACCAAATCGAGAACGAAACTGTCCACCCGATTCTTTGCCGCCATGGATACATTCCCCAAATAAAAAGAGTTTGAATCCTCATCAGGCACACCTGCGTTGATCCCATTGGAAGGAAGTGCAGCGCTCTCGTCCTTCATAACTTCCTGCTGACATGAAGAGCCTTGGTTGTTTGTATCATCTTCGTCTTCAATTGACGGTACTTGAGAGTTTGCCAAAGAATCTCCCGTTGTGTTGTAGTTCTCCATGTCAGCATCAGCCAATCCCTGAGATGCTTTCGATGCATTTACCTGGGGTGCAGATTTCTTTGCTAGATTGTGAATTAAAGGGTTTGCACTTTGTAAGTTTTTTGTTTGGTTTAGGTTATTGTTAGTAAAACGTTACAGAAAACCTGGTGGAAAACAGGGAAAGAAACACCACCAAACGGAAACGTGCTTAACACTAAAACTCTTAACGAAAATGATATCTAAAAAATATCCATCTCGTCCAAAACTGAAAAACTTGGACACGACAACATTATAGCCCAACAAATGCTACCAATTTGTCTTCATATTTATAAAGTTCAAAGCGCGTGCGCTGGTCGCGCATGCCATCAAGTCAGTTCTGTCACCTTAACAGTTCTGTATGTTTTCAAACTTTTTTTTTGATACACTCTAATATGGTTTTTTTTTTTAACGAAACCCACTAAGATATATCAGTGGATTTACTGTATTCCCTGATGATATATAGGTTGGTATACACTTTCTTAATTATTGATTCCAATAGGAGGCGTGCTGCTGAACTCGACGAGCCAGAATTTGCTTCACAGGCAAAAACCAACAGGTGTCATACTCGATGTAAAGTGCCACACTGATTGCTTCATGTCTTGTTTTCATATGCAAAGAAAGACTTACTCTGGCACCGTACACCGAGGAAAGGTGAAAAACAAATGATAATACTGATTTTCCTTCTATTGAGATTTCATTAGTTTTGAAAGATGTTGGTCTCGTACTTTTCGGAATAATCAGACTATCCCGCAAAGGATAGAGTCGTCACTGAAAGCCTCCACATGACTTGCTAAAGATACTTTTGAGTTACCTGAAGACATCGCCGTTGACTCTAATGAATCATTTCCCTTTAATGATAGCATTAAAACCTTCGTGTAACCGGAAGAATCCTCGTTCACTGGACCTGGACCAGCCTCCACAGACTCACTGGTAGTTAGCTCAAGTTGATTCAGGTGGCTGGAGGTATCCAACTGCGATGAGGTTGTATTCACCAGATCGAGAACGAAACTGTGCACCCGATTCTTTGCCGCCGTGGATACATTCCCCAAATGAAAAGAGTTTGAATCCTCATCAGGCACACCTGCGTTGATCTCATTGGAAGGAAGTGCTGCGCTTTCGTCCTTCATAACTTCCTGCTGATATGAAGAGACTTTGTTGGTTGTCTCAGCATCGTCTTCGATTGACGGTACTTGAGAGTTTGCCAAAGAGTCCGCAGTTGTGTTGTAGTTCTCCATGTCAACATCAGCCAATCCCTCAAATGCTTTCGATGCATTTACCTGAGGTGCAGATCTCTTTGCTAGATTGTGAATTAAAGGGTTTGTACTGTGTAAGTTGTTTTGTTTGGTTTAGGTTATTGTTAGTAAAACGTTACAGAAAACCTGGTGGAAAACAGGGAGAAAAACACCACCAAACAGAAACGTGCTTCACACTAAAACTCTTAACGAAAATAATATCCAAACAATATCCATATCGTCCAAAACTGAAAAACTTACACACGCCAACATGATAGCCCAATAAATGCTAAAAATTTGTCTTCATATTTATAAAGTTCAAAGCGCGTGCGCTAGTCGCGCATCCCATCACGTCAGTTCTGTCATCTTAACAGTTCTGTATGTTTTCAAACTTTTTTTTTAGATCTCACTCTAATATGGTATTTTTAACGAAACCCACTGATATATTTCAGTCGTTTTACTGAATTCCCTGATGATATATAGGGTTGGTATCCACGTTCTCAATTATTGATTCCAATACGAGGCGCGCTGCTGGACTCGTCGAGCCACGATTTGCTGCACAGGCAAAAACCAACAGGTATCATACTCGATGTAAAATGCCACACTGATTGCTTCATGTCTTGTTTTCATATGCAAAGAAAGACTTACTCTGGCACCGTACACCGAGGAAAAGTGAAAAACAAATGATAATACTGATTTCCCTGATATTGAGATTTCTTTAGTTTTGAAAGATGTTGGTCTCGTACTTTTCGGAATAATCAGACTATCCCGCAAAGTATAGAGTTGTCACTGACTTGTTAAAGATACTTTTGAGTTACCTGAAGACATCGCCGTTGACTCCGATGAATCCTTTCCCTCTAATGATAGCATTAAAACCTTCTTGTAACCGGAAGAATCTTCGTTCACTTGACCTGGACCAGCCTCCACAGACTCACTGGTAGTTAGCTCGAGTTGATTCAGGTGGCTGGAGGTATCCAACTGCGATGAGGTTGTATTCACCAGATCGAGAACGAAACTGTGTACCCGATTCTTTGCCGCCGTGGATACATTCCCCAAATGAAAAGAGTTTGAATCCTCATCAGGCACACCTGCGTTGATCTCATTGGAAGGAAGTGCTGTGCTCTCGTCCTTCATAACTTCCTGCTGACATGAAGAGACTTTGTTGGTTGTCTCATCATCGTCTTCGATTGATGGTACTTGGGAGTTAGTCAAAGAGTCCTCAGTTGTGTAGTAGTTCTCCCTATCAACATCAGCCGATCCCTGAGGTACAACTGCGTTGATCTCATTAGAAAGAAGTGCTGCACTCTCGTCCTTCATAACTTCCTGCTGACATGAAGAGCCTCGGTTCTTTGTCTCATCATTGTCTTCAATTGACGGTACTTGAGAGTTTGCCAAAGAGTCCCCAGTTGTGTTGTAGTTCTCCATGTCAACATCATCCAATCCCTCAAATGCTTTCGATGCATTTACTTGGGGTACAGATTTTTTTGCTAGATTGTGAATTAAAGGGTTTGTACTTTGTAAGTTTTTTGTTTGGTTTAGGTTATTGTTAGTAAAACGTTACAGAAAACCTCGTGGAAAACAGGGAAAAAAACACCACCAAACGGAAACGTGCTTAACACTAAAACTCTTAACGAAAATAATATCCAAAAAATATCCATCTCGTTCAAAACTGACAAACTTGCACACGCCAACATGATAGCCTAACAAATGCTGACAATTTGTCTTCATATTTCTAAAGTTCAAAGCGCATGCGCTAGTAGGCCTTTATAGATTATCCTAGGAAAAGTAGCATATTGTGCTAGTAGCATTGCTTTCTTTGACGAAATTATGCTAAAATTATGCTCTTTTTTTTTAAATTATGCCCTTTTATGGTCTTTATAAAAACTGCAAATAAGTTCAAAAAATACATTTTTTTAATTAGAAGTTGTTGGTCTACAAGAAAGAAACGCAACAAATCCACAATGAAATTCAAATAAACATGTGGTTGATGTTAACCCGGGCTCAGACCGTTTCAGACGCCGCTCAGTGATTCACAGTGAACTACAAATGTTACTACTTGAACTAAAACTTAAAACATCGAATAACGTCATCAAGTGCTTCGGAGTAGAGATGAACATTGATCAAATTGTAGCATAAAAAATGATCCGATATTTATCAATTAACCGATAATTATATGTTTAACTTTTTGATAATTTGGAATAGGATTTACTGTGATATTTTTATAAATAAGTCTGCAAATAGGTTTTAATCTATTCATATTTTATTACCAGTGGGATCTTTTTAATTATTTTAATATTATGAATTGTAAAGCGCTTTGGTCAATTAGTGGAGTTAGCACTATATAAATTATGTTAAATTAAATGTTAAATTAAATTATCAATATATGCGAATTATGCTAGCATTGCCACCTGGCAGAAATTTTTCCAGTTTGTTAAAATTATCCCAAAAATTATGCTAGCATAATCTATAAAGGCCCATGCGCTAGTCGCGCGTCCCATCAAGCCAGTTCTGTCATCTCAACAGTTCTGTATGTTTTCAAACTTTTTTTTTTGATACACTCTAATATGGTTTTTTTTAACGAAATCGAAACCCACTAATATATTTCAGTGGTTTTACTGAATTCCCTGATGATATATAGGCTGGTATCCACGTTCTTAATTGTTGATTCCAATACGAGGCGCGCTGCTGGACTTGACAAGCCACAATTTACTTCACAGGCAAAAACCAACAGGTGTCATACTCGATATAAAGTGCGACACCGATTGCTTCATGTCTTGTTTTCATATGCAACTCGATTAATAAATTGAGATTGACTTTAACCGCAAAACTAGCCGTTCACGTTATGTGTTTCGGCCAGTCGTGCCAGCTATTTGACGGTGTTGTGTGCGCATTTCGCAAAAGCCGAAATCAAGCTTCAAGAAATCTTAAAATGTGTAAAACAAAGGAAGGTACTGACCTTGGTTCGCCACAGCCTCTAATCCGACCTGGTATATCAGAAAAGTAATTTTTGTGAATTGTAAATCCATATCATACGTAAGAAGCGATAACAGTTTGTATGCAGTTGTTTATGTTTCGTGCCGAACGCACCAACCCTTGGAGGCTTTCCTGTTTAAGTACGCCTCTCCAGTTCAGACCCAAACAAGCCATATTACGCCGCCTACAGTACTCAAAACCAACAAGTAAAAATTCATTACCATCTGTAAGGAGGTTGAACCTCCACCTATGATAATTGAGCTTAAGACAAGCCTGAAAATAACTTAGGAAGGACCCCTCTACAAATTTTACAAATTTAGGATACATTCTCCCACCTTGTTACTCTCTGATCTATATTTGAATCAGTTGGTGCATCAAAGAGATAACCGACCTTCCTTATCTGAATTATCTTAGTTCACCTGCCATACTAATGAATCAACACATCACAACAAGTCGTTCAGGGCCGGCCATGAAAACGAGGTCTAGCCTAAACCACGGTTTTACGCAAGCCATGGGCCTTAGGTATTCTCTATAAGGGAGTTGATTTAATGAAATAAATTTCCTTCCACTGTTAGCTCTGACCCTCTGACTCTGTTCACCAAAATAAAGCTTTACCTAACCACAGTTAAACTTTGTTTGAATAATGAACCCTCTATGTCTCACCATTGCAGTGGTTGATGGACTCTCCCTCGTTCCAGGGGTACTGCCGTCAAGCTTCTTGAGGAGCGTTTGCAGTAGATTACGCGCTGACGGACTGGAAGAGCCTAGGGGCCCATACAAAGCACCAACAAGCAGAATTCGGACTTGATCTGTTATTGGAGAAAAAAAAAGATAAATCACAGCTTTGGTGACGACGCTTATCATTTCTTAAGAAGTCTTAAGTTTTATAGCTTAAAGGCCCATTTTCAAGCGAGATGCCTTGCGCGCCCGGATCATTTTTCATATATGAAAAATACGCTATTTTCCTCGTAGTTGCGGAATCGCTTTGATATCTTCTTCCATCTTACTAATTAGGGCTTTCAAAGTTCCATCTTGAATCATGTGCGAACAACAAACTATCACAGTATCCATATCAGTAAATAGTTTTTAATTCTTACATGTATGACGGTGAAAAACGTCATTTGAAAAGTTGATGCCGCCGAAGAAGCGGTCTAGAGGAAGGCCGAGTCTGCCTGGGTCGGCAAAGGTTATTCGACTTCGAGAGTCTGTATATGATTTATGGAGGGCAAGGAAAACAACCATGGGTTTCGTCAACACTACAGACAGTGCTTTTGCAGAAATGTTATTGTATTGTTCCTACGATGGAACTAGAGACTCCGGGGAGATTTTTCGAGGTGAGAATAATTATTTGACTGATTTTTTCTTGAGATCCTCAGATATGTATGTAAGCGATCTCATTTGTACAAGTCACTATTCTATAATTGAAGTGCGTAAAGTAATTCCGTTTTGGCCAATATTGGTTATTTGTTTACATTTTATTTAGTGTTAAAGCTGAACAATTTCCTTCAACATCAAGTAAGCTTTGTACAAGTTTTATACACAGACTCGATTTATGACTTTTCAGTCTCAAATATTTAACTGCAAATTTGTATACTGTGTTCTTCACCAAATCTTTGTTTTTCTTTTTAATAGCGTTTGTGAATGACTATCAGAGTTCGCCATTTAACAATAGCGCGATTCCAAAACAAAAACAAACGACTGCAAAGGATCTCGGATGAAAATAGGCCTTTAAGGAAAGAACTTCTAAAAAAATCCCCCAAAGAGGAACAAGGGAACGCTTTGTTTACCTGTAGAGTCCCATTTGGTAGAGGTGTCCACAGGCTCTTGTTTGGTACTGGAGTCCTATTAACCGGAATAAAAAACTTATATCAAATTCGATATCTGATCCTCTTTGGGCTTAAAAACGAATGTGACTACTTCTGACCACCCATACACGCACGCACACAAGCAAACACAAAATTAAACAAAACAGACAAAAAACAAAAACAAAAAAGTGACTTTCGATTGATCTTTGTGGCAGCGCGTGCAACGCCATCGATTGACCTCTTTATGCTTAGTCAGTACAAATTGGACTTGCATTGTACACAAAACGCTCGGATATGAACCAACAGCAAACCTAAATGACTGATTTGAGAACTGATTGCATGAAAATTTACAAATTAATCTTGTTAGCTCCTGAACGTAACCTTCCGTGGACGTGTGAGTCGATTCAAATTCAAATAGAGTTACAAGTAACTGACGTTTGATACAAGACAGAGGTCGGAAGCGGGTACGGAAGCCTCTTGAAAAAGCAGAAGTGTTGTTCGAGTAGAAAAAGGTTTAACGGTGAAACTGTGAACTTAGTAAAAAAAAAAAAAAAAAAAAACACCAACAACCTCAAAAATTGTGACTCAGAAAGTAAAAAACAAAAAACTTACAAGCGAAAATCGCACTCGTAACTTGCTTACGAAGTTTCAAAGCGCGCGCGGTAATCGCGAGTTACGAAAGTTCAGTAACTGTCTTCTTGACAGACTATTTCCCGCGCAGGTTGACACGAGTCGGAGTTTGTGTTGCTAAAATATCTTGGTAGTTACCATATGTAGTGTATTAATCGTTAATCAGGTAATTGCTAGTGGGGTAACATGATAATTAATGAATTAATTTTTTTACCATGCAATACGTCATAATTGCTCCTGATTAACAATTGGTTCATGCTTTAGCGTGCACTATCGAGTTATGGCGCACGCGGGAAGTTTGGAGAGCACGAACGAAGCGTAAGAGTTGCCCAAGGCGATAGCTGAGGGCGACTCTAGCTTCTTGAGTGCTCTCCAAACTTCCCACGTGCTCCATAACTCGATAGTGCACAGCTGAAAGCATGAACCAATTGTTTTAGAACATAGCCGGTGGAATTGTGCATCAAAATCCGACGCGAAAAACGGACAACAGTATCAGTTGAAGCGAATCGTGACGGCGCTGATGCCGAGTCTCCTTTTCCTTTGTTTTTCTCTTTTTCTGCCTCATTTAAGAACTCTAGCCCAAGGGAAAAGGTCGAAACATTGTCTTCGTTTTCGGACTAGTAGGCCGAGTTTCTGTTTGTATCCATTATTGTCGCGAAATGTATTATTTTTCCCCGCGCTAACAATGGCCGCTCGCGCGAAAAAAAAAAATTTCTGGCGAAGTCGGATTTGCTGACGCTATCAGCGTGCACTATCGGGATTTTGAGCACGCTTACGTACAATGAATTTGATTGCGCGACTCTGCTAGCTATGTTCTAATTAATTTTGGTGTATGGTACGCCTTTCGAAATAAACCATTTCAGCGGTTGCTAGCAGAAGCAGCACATTCGAGTTTTTTAGTGAGATGCGCGCACTTAACAAACAGAAGCCGCCTGAGAGTTGGATGCAAAGTTTGTTTAACTTACCTTACTCTTTGGAGGATGGTCGGCAGATAGTAAAGGTGTTTGTTTTTCCTCGTTCATCATGTTTAGTTTCGAAGCAAAATCAACGACTTCCGAGAGCAGCGAAAAACACGTCTGACCTCGGCGAGTGGTTAACGCGAAATGAGTTAATTGAAATGAACTTTAATAATTAAAACGTCACAATACGAAAACTAATTAGGGCTTCATTAACGTGCAAACTAATCAAATCAATTATAGGCAATTAAATGTTTCAGGCAAACGTTATACTACAACAATTGCACTTGAATGAAATTTCAAAATAAGAAAATTCTCTTCAACAA
This sequence comes from Stylophora pistillata, assembly GCF_964205215.1. Classification (NCBI taxonomy): domain Eukaryota; kingdom Metazoa; phylum Cnidaria; class Anthozoa; order Scleractinia; family Pocilloporidae; genus Stylophora; species Stylophora pistillata. The sequence continues at coordinate 29,738,934 of NC_142520.1, forward strand.
CCTACAAAAACTTTGATTCTGAGGTGTTCTTTAATCTTAACAGTTTTTGTTAATTGAGTCAAACCGTCATCTGATTACCTGAATGTTACTTACCAACGTTTTTAAATCGTTATTTGATCCCGTTTTTTGCCCAAGTATTGACTTAAAGTGACGTTTTTTAATTGAATAAGCTGTTTAACACATCTATTGAATCACGTGGCCAATTAAATACTTAATTGCAATCCCAACAAAGGATAATTGAAACAAGTTCCTGAAGAAGTTCAACTTTGAAGGGAAAAGAAAATAACGACGAGAGGAATAAAATATTGACGCTTGGCGATATCGCTAGGGTAACAGGGTAGAAAAATTGAAGAAAGTGATAGAAAATTGGCGTATAAGACTTTTTTTAGGATGTCCTGTTTTAATTTCACCTGAAACTAATCTAAAGCAGATAAACGGGTTGGAATGCAACGACAAAATGGATGATCTTTCATGACAACTTATATGAGTTTTAGATCCTTCAGTCTTCAAATATCAATCCATAGATATCGAAAACCTGAAATAGCTTGAACAATAACAGTCACATTTTTATTAAGCGTAATAAAAGTGACACGTATTGAAATCACTGAAAGACTAAGGGGGCAAAAAAAACTAGCATTTTTCGACTGATATCCACGATCCTCTACAAAATACATGTTCATGAATTTCATAACACTATCACCGCATTTATTAAATTAGGGCTCTTATGTTTACCTTTTTCTTTATGATCTGTTAGAAGCGATCTGACAATAAACAACTGCACAGGAAAAGCGATACCTCCAACATCCGCCAGTGACAAAAACGCGAGCATTATCACAGACAGTCGTTTACAAATACCGGAGATGCTGAAGGAAGACCGACTGCGGATAACTGTTGGATGCGATATTTCAGGGCTCAGTTCTCTAATTTAAAATTTCTAGGTCGAGGGTTCTTTTTCAGTTCAGTCACTCAGAAAAGGACCATTTATAAAACCGCATCCGGTAGGTTTAAAACTTCAAACAGAACAATCTCTCTCACGCTTAAAGGTTTGTTTCGCTAGGCATATTTAATTCTTGCGCGCTAGTGTTGAAGATTTTATTTCTGACAATAACACAAGATAAGTTGTGAAAAAAGTGGAGACTTTTCGTTACTTCGGTGCTCGCTCCTTCGCTTCTCAGAGTCAATTGTTCAACCAATCGACAAGTTTTAAAAACTGAGTAGATTCAACACTCTTATGATTGAGAAATTATATTTACGCAAATTAAATAAAGCGAGTTCCCTTTCTTTTTCCTTGCTTGTATACTCAATGATGACTACGATGTCTCTTAATTTAAAACAGGCTAATTACTAAAAAAAAAGACAACTATGCTGCTTAGAATTTTTCTGAATACTTGATCGTTAAAGAATGTTTAATACATAAGTAATTTATAGCGCCAGGGACTATTTTTCTGTTAGTAACAGCACATGATGTTTAGCGACGAAGTGACTTCAATTTGGCAAAGCTGAGATCAAACAAGCAAAAAATTCGGCGACACAGTAGGGTGGGTTACTTTATTAACAAATTAAACAGTGCTTCTTAATTGGTAATCGATTTTATCAACAATTCTTTTAAAAACAGACACCATCAAATCGGAAAACATGTGAGAGTTTGAAACAAAAAGGGAAAACTATGCAAACTTAACAAAAACGCTTTTTACAACTTCTTCGCCAAGAATAAGAACTTATTGTAAAAGGATAGGAACAAGTAAATGTCATTATTTCAGTTGAAAAAAAAGAAAGTTTTAAGTAGCAGATCAATAGTTTTATAACAGAAATGCACACGCAGTGACGCATCATTTGATAATTCAATCCATTTTCCAAGCCAGTGTTCTATTTTAGATTTGAGGTACACGCGCCCTCTAAGTGAAATAAATTTTTTTTTTCTGCCTTAATTTTCGTCAAAAGGTCTGAAGAAGTAACGTCACTAAAAGCCATATGATAAAGTGCCGACATGAGGTTGAAGTTAAACGTTTTAAGAAGTATTTTTAAGAGCGACCTTTCTTCAAGACCGCGTGAGAGGTGGCACATCGACCGAAAAATGACTATCCTTATATTTCAGTCAGATACCAGATTCATGTGGAAAGAATCTTATTTAAGAACCTTTACAAGTTGAACACAAGAACTTGCTAAGATTCTCAACGATATCTTAAATGATCTTCAAAAGAACTTTAAGATCTTTTAAGATTCTCAAACAACTTTTATGAATGTTTGCAGAATCTGTTAAAATTAGTAAATATCATAATTTTTTTTAAACCAATTAGTGGGTATCTGATGGTTTGTGCAATATGTAGTAACTAGATGTGCGAGAAATGGAGATCCCAACCAAGAAATAATTTCTACTAGCAACTAAATACAGGAATGGCTCCGACCTGTAATTGGATGATAAAAATAGTAAAAGTTGATAAGTTACATCTTAACTCCTTGCATGTGAGTATTGTTTAACCGTGTGTCTCCAAGTGGAACAGTGAAATAGCAATGCGAGCGAAAACACTGATGTGTCAAACAAGAAATGGTTACTTACATAACGAAGGGAGGGCCTTTCTTGTTCTGCGAGGTCTTTCAGCGGTGATCTGGCGATGACTAAGTTATCCGCTGTCTAGTTCCTCTGACTAAACTCATTTGGTCAGTCTAGGCTCAGTTCAGGGGAACGGTCAGAGGTTGGAGCCATTCCTGTATTTCACTGCTGACAGGAATGGCTCCGACTCATGAGTTTATTACTGTCTTTTTCGTTTTGGCTAAATAATTTTTAAACTGAGATAAAATCAAAAGTACTTTTTATTAAGTTCTTCTTAAGTTGGACATTACAGTGCTTGTAAGTGAAGCCCTCTTAAATAAATACGGGGCCACGTAGTGTCTAAGTTTTAAAATAATGCAGCAACTGCATGTCACGTTTCGAAAGTCACGCAATGCTACGTGACGCTCCCACCGATATTGTTAATTTACAGCATGCTATGCTGGAGAAATGTGGCTTGGCCGCAATCGAGGGAGTTTCCTTCGTGGAACATTGACTTTCTGGGAAAACTGTTCACATGAAAGACAAATCCATTCATCGGGCTCCTCATCTATTTTTGCACAACACCTAAAGGAAGAAAGTCGCGAATTACTTTAATTTCACCTTGGTAATTTTTAACAACTCCACTATACCTGAAAAAAGGAAAAAACAAAACAAACCAAAATAGAATGTCATACCAGTCAAACCAGTGGTAGCAACTCTCGCACAGAATCATGTCGAGGTACCATGATTCTTTCGATTTTATTTCAGTTTAAAATTTATTTCGCCTAAACGAAAAAAAAAAGAAAATTAATAAACGCATGAGTCGGAGCCATTCCTGCCAGCGGTGAAATACAGGAATGGCTCCAGTCTCTAGTCGTCCACCTGAACTGAGTCTGAACTGACTAAATGAGTTTAGTCAGCAGAACGAGTCAGCATGATGGAATATCGCTGAACTAGAAAGGTCTCCCCTTCGTTATGTAAGTAACCATCTCTTATTTGACACATCGGAGTTTTCAGTCGCATTGATATTTCACTGTTCCGCACACAGTTAAACAATACTCACGAGCAAGGAGTTAAGATGTAACTTATTAACTTTTACTATTTTTATCATCCAATTACAGGTCGGAGCCATTCCTGTATTTAGTCGCTAGTACAATTTCTTTATCCAACATTTATGCAAAATTTATTGCAAATTCTCAACACTGAAATTAATAACTAACAAAGATCTTGATGAGAAACATTAACTGGTAAACTTCATGATTAAAATGACAATTGTACAAGAAGAGTTGTTAAAGATTTAAGAACAATTGTTTTAATTGTTGGAGGCATTTGATAGTTCATTCAGTCCGTGGACTTGTCAACATCTCCCTCCACAATGAGAAATTTTCTCTTGGAATCCAACCTTTTTTTATTCAAGGAGAGCCTTATTTGAGGCCTCTTCTTGTTCATTTGGGCATCGTCAAATTTATGCTTTATAGCTCCTATGGGAAGAAAAAAAGGAAAAATATATATTGGTGTATAAATATACATTTATATATGTATATATGTATGTGTATAAATGTATGTGTGTATATATAGTTAAGTGTACGATAAGGACGTAACGAAGAGACCAACTCTTGACTGTTCTGGACGAGTTTAATGCACTACATTTCGGCAGTTGGGCCTTCTTCAGGTTAAAAAATAAAAACTAAAAAGCTATTTACAATGTATATACATATTTATTAAAAACTAGACCATTGGATAATGCAATTCAAGACTTTTTATTGGCTTAGCCATTATGGTATATCAGCCAATATACCATAATCTACAAATATGGCAAGCGAACGTGTCAGCTTAAAATTAAAAGGGAGCTAAAAATTTAATAAAATTTAATAACTTAACTCAACGTTTTTAATAAAACAATTATTCCACTCGCTATTGTTGGATATGAGATGATTATAGCCAACTCGGCGCTAGGCGCCCCGTTGGCTATCTATCATCTCATATCCAACGCGCGCTCGTATAATAATTGTTAAATATATATATATATAGTAAAGGTAAAGTCTGTTTAAGAGCCTAGTGGTCCATTAGGCCGGTGCTTAACTCCGGTTTCTGTAGCATGAAGCGACTAGGAGCATTTCTACTCCCCCCTGGATGGGATGCCAGTCCATCGCAGGGTTACCCCCCTGCATTAAATCTGCCAGTACCCATTTATACACCTGGGTGAAGAGAGGCACTGTGAGAGTAAAGTGTCTTGCCTAAGAACACAACACAATGTCCCGGCCGGGGACTCGAACCCGGACCACTCGATCCGGAGTCGAGCGCACCAACCATGAGGCCATCGCGCCTCCACACACACACACTCCTGAGGAAGACCGAGACGGTCGAAACGTCGAGCTATTAAACCAACAAAGCTACATTGGAGTTGGCCTCCTGACCATTACATTTCTGCTCTTATATATATATAAGTTTAAAAGATTGCGAGGATGAACAACTTCTGACGTAAAAAATATAAAAAATTTTAATAAAAAACGTTTCGGTCAGAGACCTTCAGTTAATTACAACTTTTGAAATAAAAAAGAGCATTAAATAGGATCGAAGTGCTAATGATTACGTAATTACAGATAACGACTAATGAACAGGTGCTAATAAACAAAAAACCTAATTATAAAGGACAAAATACAAGAAACAAACCCTAAAAACTAAGAGATGAGAATACTAAATATGTTAATATGAGCGGCGTAATCAATTGCAAAGAAGCAATGCGGCGAGCATTAAAAAAGGGAAGGCCCACTTTTTACTACAACTGTAAACCGTAACAAAATCCCAAAACAAGGCCTTTGAGCCCGAAAGGACAAATTAGCAACAAAATCCCTGGAGGGGCCCTGAAATGATACTAATCATAATAAGATCCCTTGGTAGCTAGGGCCTCTGAGTCCAATCCACACCTAAAGGGCCGACAAAATCTAAGAAAAGGGCCTTTGAACGATCAATTAGTACCGCCTAATATAAGATGGAAAATTAATTATGGCAAATTCTATTTTTCGAATGAAATTCCTTTCTTTTATTCAAACCATGGGGTGCCAAAGAGAACAACTGAGCACTCCAATAAGCCTCTTTTGCGATTAAAAGCCTATCGATCTCTGCAGAGCCACTAGGGGCCTGTACCTGATCAATGCATGGGAACGAAAAATCGTCCAGGGTGTGTGGGGTTTTGTTGAAGTGTATCGCTACTTCACAAGTTGTTTTGTTTGTGAGCATAGTAGATTTGTGATTTCGAAATCTCACTTTAAAGTCGGTGGTAGTAGATCCCAGGTATTGCAGGCGAAATTTCTTACAGGAAGCCAAGTAAATCACATTTTTAGAGTCACAGGAAAGTCTAGAGTGAATGGTGTAATTTTTGCCCGTCTGAAAGCTGAGAAATGATTTAGATTCAACAAAGAAATTCTGACAGAGGTCGCATCTTTTCCTATGGCATTTAAAGCAGCCATTGTTATGAGGAATGGTTTGTCTCTCGCTGGCAGTTTTAAAACGAGATGGTGCTAACAATTCTCTGAGATTTTTCGATCAACGAAAAGATGGTATGATAGAACTTCGAGGAAAAAGTTCTTTCAATTTGGGATTAGATTGCAAAATAAACAAATGCTTTCTGATTATGTTGCCTGATTACGTTGCCTGATTATGTTGTTATTATTGACGTCGGGCAAGTTAGGATTAAATGTAGTAACAAATGGAAAAAGCTTCTTCGCTTCTTTTCCACGAGTCTTGAGTAAATTCTGTCTAGGGATGGCGGAGGCTTTGGAGAATTGTTTAGAAACTAATTTAGAAGGGTAACCCTGGTTAACAAGGTACTCTTTGTACTCAGCTGTTCTCTCGGCAAAAAATACTTCTTCAGAGCAATTTCTTTCCAATCTTGTGGCTACTCCAAAAGGAATAGCGTTGAAAACGTGCTTAGGATGGCAGCTGGAAGGCGGAAGATATAAATGGCTATCTGAAGGTTTGGAATAGACGTCTATCCTGATAAATCCATCGATAAGATGTAAAGTGAGATCAAGTACGTGGAGCTCACGCTCAGAAAAAACTAGCTCAAACTTAATAGTAGGATACAGAGAATTGATGTAATCAGTAAATTGATGTAGGGCAGGAAGGCCCTGCTTCCAGAGATCAAATACATCGTCTCGACAACGCCACCATAAGGACGGCTATATCGGACCAGAAAACTTAGCTTTGTGATCAATTTCGCCCATGGCTAGATCGGCATGGCTACAAGCATTCCTCGGACCCATAGCTGAGCCATGGATCTGAAGAAAGAAATTCTCTTTAAAAACAGAATGGTTGCTTTTCAAACAAATTTTTACGGCGTCTAAAATACAAGTCGTGGATGGAAATTTGTTTTCTCCAGTATTCAAAGCCTTCCTTACTGCAGTGAGGCCGAGTTTGTTATCGATGTTAGGGAACAATGAAATCACGTCCCACGAGACCAGTAAGGTGCCAGTTGGAAATGGACCGCTTGTGTTAAGATGTTCTACTTTGTTAAGCAGGTCGGTAGTGTCTTTAATAAACGATGGTAATTTTCGAGCAAGTGGTTGTAAATAAAATTCAGTGAAGGCCGATAAGTTTTCAATTGCTGTGCCACAACAAGATGTAATAAGTCTGAGCGGGTTACCCGTTTTGTGTGTTTTGATGTTTCCAAATTCAACTCCTGGTCTCGCTTCTTTATTTAAAACCCATTTGGCTACTTCGGGAGAAATCTCACCTTTTCCTGGCCATTTGGAGCACTAACTCTCTACTAATGCCAAATGTTTAGAGGTTGGATCTGATTGCAAAGGTTCATAATGCAACTGATTGTTAAACTGACCAAACATTTTTCCTCGTACTCCCCTTCATCAATTAAAACAAATCGGAATCCTTTGTCCTGTATACGAATCACTACATTGGAATTTTTAAGTTCTTTAAGCGCAGCCCGTTCTTTTTTAGAAAGTTTATCTCTAGCTTGCCTAATGTTCTCAGGATTGATAAGATCACGCCGTACATTAGCTAAAAAATAGTTCAAGTTCAGGGTACCTTGACGTTGGAGGTTTCCATTTCCTATCCTTTGTTACGCGGGGTAGGTGGCTAGGAACTGTCAGGTTGTCATCAGGATTACTATAAATGAAGAAAGCTACTGTTCGTAGTCGAGCTTCAAATACTTCTAAGTCATCGTACACGCTCTGCTAATTGATGTCCTTAGGTGTTGGGCAAAACGATGGTCCTTTCCTCAGCAATTTTACCTGATCTGCATCCATGGATGTGCTCGAAAGGTTAACAGGGTCTAACTGGTGTACTTGGTCCAAATTGACTGGGTTGGGCAATCTGCGTTTTTCGCGGAAATGCTGACGTTTCCTTAAGAGCCTGCCCCACTATTTGTAGCGTCGACTGCGTCTGGTTGTGGGTGGATTGTCCATTCCGGTGGCGTTGGGTAGGTCCAATTTAGGGTCAAGAGGAATGGTCTTAGGCCACTTGCGCTTTTCCCTTTCTTTCAAGTTGTGGAGTAGTTTGGCGTTTTCGCTCTTAAGGCCGTTCCATAGAAAGAGAGCCGAGTCAAAGCTAACTCGAGAAAACAACTGTTCCCTGTGGAATCTGAGCTCCCGTTGAAGAAGATTGACTTTCCCTTGGGAAGCTCAAAATCCCAAAACAAGGCCTTTGGAGCCCGAAAGGGCAAATTAGCAACAAAATCCCTGGAGGGGCCCTGAAATGATACTAATCATAATAAGATCCCTTGGCAGGGCCTCTGAGTCCAATCCACACCTAAAGGGCCGACAGAATCCAAGAAAAGGGCCTTTGAACGATCAATTAGTAGCGCCTAATATCAGATGGAAAATTAATTAAAGCAAATTCTATTTTTCGAATGAAATTCCTTTCTTTTATTCAAATCATGGGGTGCCAAAGAGAACAACTGAGCACTCCAATAAGCCTCTTTTGTGATTAAAAGCCTATCGATCTCTACAGAGATCGATTGGCTTTTGGGATTTTGTTACGGTTTACAGTTGTAATTAAAAGTGGGCCTCCCCTTTTTTACTGCTTGCCGCATTGCTTCTTTGCAATTGGTTACGCCACTCATTTTCACATATTTAGTATTCTTATCACTTAGTTTTTAGGGTTTGTTTCTTGTATTTTGTCCATTGCTTTCTTTGTAATTAGGTTTTTGTTATCTTTTTATTAGCACCAGTTCATTAGTCGTTATCTGTAATTACGTGATCATTAGCACTTCGATCCTATCTAATGCTCTTTTATTATATCAAAAGTTGTAACTAACTGAAGAAGGTCTCTGACTGAAAGGTTTTTTATTAAAATTTTTTATATTTTTTGACGTCAAAAGTTGTCCATCCTCGCAAATTTTAAACTTTCTACGTTCGTGTTTGCTGGACGGCGAATCTTTATTGATCCTCCTGGCGCGGTGCACCTTTGTTGGCCTGAGAGTTCCACTAACGACTTGCCATATATATATATCTTATATATATATGACTAACTGCAGACAATACTGTTTCGGCCTTCTGGGCCTCATCAGTGCAGTGCTGATGCTATGTGTATATATAATATAAACAAACTGTAAACTTCTGTGTCGAATAAAGATACTGAAATAAATGAAAAAACGAAAGTCCTCTTTTTCTTTTTCTTTCTCTTTGCCTTTGCGCTACGCGTTTCACCGCTGTTGCGGCTCTTCAGGCATAGCAAAGTGTGTTTATTGACTTATTACGTCACAGATCTAATTGTAATTACAATGGTTATTATAATTCGAAGCACGCGCGAGCAATTAGCGTAATTTCAAATCATTAAGAACGGGTTTATATTTAGACATAAAAAATCTTTCTTTGTTCTTTTTCATGATCTCAGAAGGGCCGAGGATCTTGTAAAACGGAAAGATAGTGAACTGAGGGATCAATCCCGCAGCACATTCATCAATATGTTTGCTGACTCCCAGCATACGTGTGTGCGGGTCTCTAATTTGTTGTTTATGAACTGTCACTGACTATTTCTCAGGACATCACCCGTTTCTCCTATATAATTATGTCCACATCCTGCACATGTTATTACGTAAATCAAGTTTGTTGATGTGCAGTTCATCGAATGTTTTATCCAAAATGTTTCACTCGTAGCGAAGAAGGTGAATTCTTTACCCTGTTTTAAATAGGGGCATGTTCCGAAACGTTTTTTTCCACAAATTTTAACTTCCGGATCAGTGTCCTTTTGCTTAGAGAAATAGGAGTTTGTTAACATCCGTTTGAGGTTTCTTGGTTGTCGCTGACTGCGGATTACTTTAGTCTTGTTCATAATGGATTTTAATGAGGAGTTAGAGACCCGCACACACGTATGCTGGGAACCAGCAAACATATTGATGAATGTGCTGCGGGATTGACCCCTCAGTTCACTATCTTTCCGTTTTACAAGATTCTCGGCCCTTCTGAGATCATGAGAAATAACAAAGAAAGATTTTTTTTATTTCTAAATACATAGTTGCTAAATATAAACCAGTTCTTAATGATTTGAAATTACGCTAATTGCTCGCGCGTGCTTCGAAGTACAATAACCATTGTAATTACAATTAGATCTGTGACGTAATAAGTCAATAAACACACTTTCCTATGCCTGGAGAGCCGCAACAGCGGTGAAACGCGTAGCGCAAAAGCAAAGGTGCCACGCGCCAGGAGGATCAATAAAGATTCGCAGTCCAAACCTCACAGCCAACACGAACGTAGAAAGTTTAAAAAATTGCGAGGATGGACAACTTCTGACGTAAAAAATTTTAATAAAAAACGTTTCGGTCAGAGACCTTCTTCAGTTATTTACAACTTTTGAAATGAAAAAAGAGCATTAAATAGGATCGAAGTGCCAATGATTACATAATCACAGATAACGACTAATGAACTGGTTCACATAAAGGGTTCACATGTAGCGATACACTTCAACAAAACCCCACACACCCTGGACGATTTTTCGTTCCAATGCATTGATCAGGTACAGGCCCCTAGTGGCTCTGAAGAAAATTTGCCCCGAACGGGATTTGAACCCACGTCCCTCCTGTTACTAGTCAGGTGTGATGACCACTACACTATCAGGACAACCATGCTGGCAACACGGCAATCGAAGATGTGATTTACGTGATCGGAGACGTGGTCTCCCGGAAAATTTAACTTTCAAGGTGACAGGGTAGGGGAAGCCTATAACCCCATATGAAACCCAACTAAGGATCTATTAAAGATACACGACCGAAGTCAACTTAACGATGACAAAGGAGGATCCAATCACGGATACAGGCTTATTTCAATTAAACACATTCTGTATACGAGAGAAACCCTGACCCTGTACACCGCCAAATAATCGTACTTCAATAGAAAAAATGTTCGAAAAGAAAATTTGCCCTGAGCGGGATTTGAACCAAAATCAAATCCCGTTCAAATCCCGCTCAGGGCAAATTTTCCTTTCAAACATTTATTCTATTTTAAATATATAGAAATTTTAAAAATTGCGAGGATGGACAACTTCTGACGTCAAAAATATATTCTTTTTGATGTCAGAATATATTTTTTATATTTTTGACGTCAGAAGTTGTCCATCCTCACAATTTTTAAACTTTCTACGTTCGTGTTTGCTGTGAGGTTTGGACTGCGAATCTTTACTGATCCTCCTGGTGCGGTGCACCTTTGTTGGTCTAAGAGTTCCACTAACGATATATATATACTAACAAGTACACAATAAAACAAATTACATTGGCTTACTTTTTAGGAGATCAACACTGTAAGGGTTCAACTCCACCTTGCCAGTAGCCTTCCCTCTGGCAGGCTCCACTATGAGGTTGGCAAAAACCTTGGGAGCATATTTCTTTAAATCCCCACCAGAGGGGAGTAATAGGAGGTTGCTTTCATTGTACATCTAAATTGAAATATAACATTTTAGGAGACAAGTATCAACTTGAAGATTGGAAAAAAATTACCCTCTGTGTTTAACCCTAACCCTAACTTTTTCACCTGATTTTACATTAAATAGACCTATTTGATTACTTAATCCCGAAAAATGGCCGAAAAAAAATGGGTTCTTTGTTAAATAAGTATCATCATCTATTGTCTACAATAAAATTGTTGCTCTTGATAATTGTGACTTCAATTCCAGCCTGCGGTAGCCTGATCGACCAGTGATGTGTACTTACTAAGGAAGGTAAAGGTAGAGGGGAGGAGCTCCTTAATTGTTCTCCTTGATCACCATCATGCCTCATCTGTATGTACAAAAAAGGAGGTAGTGACTATCTTTAACAAGAATTTACTTATTCATCATCTTTAAGAGCAAGATTTTTACGCAAAGGTTACCATTTATAAAACTAATGGGAATTTGCACTGCCCATCCTCAAACAAATTTTGTTCATGTTTTACACTGCTGAAACAGCTATTCAAAATTTCCACAAAAAGTTGATAAATGAAAAATGACCTTTTTACTATCAGGAGGAGTTGCCACCCTTCTATCTCATTCTGCGCTTGTGACATTTAGATGGGACTCAACAAAGTCTACTTTATTCAAGACACTATCAATTTTTCTGGTGATCATATCTCTCCAGTTGTCCAGTGAATATGAATGGGAAAAATGTTTACATTTGTAAAGCAATCCTTCAACTAAATAAATTGTCATTAACCTTTAAAACAACCAAAAATTGTGAGAAAGGAAAGTAAGGAATCATAATTCAGCACTAAATGAGAACCAGAAAAAAAAAAACATACACACATCCCCACAACAAAACTAAGCAGAACCAAACAAAACACAAACAATTTTGCATGGTATTAATACAGGTAGCAAATGTGTTTATGTGGAATTAACAGGATAACAGAGCCAAAATTTTACCTCAAGCCATTAAGTTACTGGTTCTTTCTTAGATGGGGAGGTCAAATGAACTTTTATTCTCCAACATTGAATATTTAGAGTCACAATACTAACATTATTGGAAGAACTTCCCCCTCTTTTGGCAATTTTGTTGGCTTTGGGAAATTCCTACCACTGGGGACATGGCAACGATAATCTGAGACCCAGTGTGGCTTTCATCATCACCGTCATCATCACTGGAAACCTATAAGTAGAATATAGCAATTTATTAGGCTACGATTTATAATTTACTCAATTTAAAGCACCAATGAAAATATGGGGATAATGCACCTTCCAGGGCTTCCATCCTCTTTTGGTATTCCTCCTTATTTCCTTAAAAGGAGAGAATGATAGCTTAAAATGTGTCATGTCACCATTTAAATCTTCCCTGTCATGGCAATTAAGGGGAAACTGGTTACCTGGGGTATTTCTCAGCATTGCTCAAAATAGCAATCACCCTTTGCTCAATGTTTTCCATGTTTTTTTGTTTGTAAAACAATGCAACCAACCTTTCTAATAACACTGACCTGTTCATCAATGTTAGTCTCTCTCTATGTTTTCTTAAATTGGTTATTATCTTAGTTAGTGGGACTTCTGCCATAAAATCAACAACCCTTACAATTGCCAATGAGTTCAGGTCCATAAAATTTGAAACATGCTAGAAAAAGTCCAATATCAGGGTGAGGGTCTTTTTCCTGGCTCAGTGATGGAGGGAAAGAGGAGGGTTCGCTGGGAACATCGCTCTCTCTCAAACAAACATTTATGGAGAAAAATTAATTACAAAAAAAAACCCAATGTTCCGCATTGCATCTATTTGCTCCTTGTCAAAGCGTACATAAACAATACCTACAACTTATCAATAAACATAAGTGTTGCAGTATATACTAAAAAGATAATAATTTTCTAAATTTACCAATTAAAGTATGGATGTTAACATAAGTATCATCTCTCATCAAAATATTCAGCAGCTGTCTATGCAATACTCTTAAATTTATAGCTTCATCGCTTCTCCAACAAAGATCTTGCCCATGAATATTTTTCAGCTTATTCATATATTTTTAAATTGAGAAAAGACAAATACATTACTAAATAGAATGGAAAATATAGGAAATGATCAGAGGTTAATGGGGTCTGGATGTTTGAAAAGAACAAAAACATTAAAGGAAATGTCTTCAAAACAAATCACTTGTGGCATTAATTTTGTCTAGGCTCACATAGTCAGTATGAGCTTACTCATAAGACAATAAGTTCTATCTTGATCAAAAATTGGCACCCTTCTCTGCATGCCTCCCGGTTAGCTCAATTGGTTAGAGCGCCAGATTGTGTTGTGTGGGAGGTTGAGGGTTCAAGCCCCGGCTGGACCGATACTCATGGTCTTAAAATAAGTGAGGAGATTTTGCTACCTTTCTATAATCAAAAATGGATAGATATTCTAGTCTTCTCGGATAAGGATGAATAAACCGTAGGCCCTGTCTCCTGTAGGGTTAGGGGTAGGAGATGTTAATTTCCCATGCACGAGATTACTGACTGTGTACTGGATGTCCTCCCCTGGGGTGGGATGGGTGGGAATTGGCCCTGAAAAGCCCCTATGGGGAGTGGTTGACTCACATATGTATGTATGTATGTTAACTCTATGGTACACCATGTTGAAAGAGTGATGCAGGATTGTGTTTAGTCTTTTCCAAACATTTCTTTTAAGGACCCAGCCTTGTCTCTTTCTTTTTACTGACCTTTGAGTGCAGCCTCCTCAAAGTAGAGTTTACATGCATTGTACTCTTCTATATCCACTGTTGTCTTCAGTTTCAGTTCTGCCAGGTTCAGTTCCTTCAGGATCGTTTCAGTCACAAAACAATCTCGAACCATCTCATCCAAAAGGCCGCATGAATAATCTTCCCATAATTCCTCCAAACTCATGAAAGAATCATACTTCACTGTTACCTCCTACAGAAACACCTGTTTTAAGGGCCTTCATTTGTTGCAAGTATTCCTGAAACTCAATGCATTCATCCCTGCTCAGTGATGGTGTAGTACCAACTGAAGCTAATTCTTAACAATTAAGCACAGGACTTTCTTTTCAAGTGCTTGAAGATCTTCTAAATCTGTATCAGATCCTCTTTTTCTGTATGCAACTCATACTGTGGATGCCTTGTGACATCCTGCTGACTCCACTGTGGACACTGAAGCTGTACTGCAAGCGTCATCATCTGCATACATACATACATACACATACATACGTTACTTGACCACTCCCCATAGGATCTTTTCAGGGCCAATTCCCACCCATCCCACCCCAGGAGAGGACATCCACTACACAGTAATCTCGTGCATAGGAAATTAACGTCTCCTACCCCTAACCCTGCAGGAGACGGGGCCTACAGTTTATTCATCCTTATCCGAATTAAAGACTAGAATGTCTAACCATTTTTTGATTATAGCAAGGTAGCAAATTCTCCTCACTTATTTTAAGACCACGAGTATCAGTCTGGAATCTGCATGTTTTGCATGTTCCACTTCAATCTTGATATTCAAATTTTGAGCTGTTGATTTGGAGCAAAGTGTCTGAGTCAAAATTGTACTCCAACTCCACTTAAAACAATTAATATCATGTTAAACTGCAAACATATTGGATGATAGTCTGCATACAGGTCCTCATTATTATAGGGCTGCTATCTTAATAACAGTGTTTCTTATTACGAAGACATGCAACAAAAGTTAACGGTTTAAAGAACCCAGCAATTCTCAGCATTTTCGTCGTTACCGAAAGAACCTAGTTAAATGCAGTGCATGCGTAGTAAGTCAAAAAATTGCGATTGAATGGAAAATTGCCCTCTCGGAAGTATCCCTATTTCTTGAGAACCACTCATTAGATTTCCACGAAATTTGGCACGAAAATACTTTAGGAAATAAGTAACTGGAGTATTGAAAACAATTGATATTTAACAAAGGAAATTCTAGATAATCGAGTGAACCTTCAACAAGGGATAATTAAGGATCTCTCTGTTAAATTGTTAGCAAAATGGTGTTAACTTGTGAGTATCGTTATAAGCTCGTTGCATGCAAATTATAAAGAAAATCTAATGACTAGAGTTTCTACAAATACATAAAACCGATTTTAAAGGCCTGTTTATGTTTATTCATATCGCCGTGGCAACGGCACATACGTCTGCTTAACTATCAAAAAAACAAAGTTTGTGTTGTTAACTTGCTTGCTGCCAGTTTTGGCGACGGTCAAGGGTTTTAGAGAAAATGGTGAAAGAAACACAGGTATCAAAAACTGTGTTCAGCCTCCTTATGAGCGGAAAATCAAACAAATGAGCTGATTGTTTCTTTGTCTAAACGGAACCATGCGCTGTTAACCCTAGGCTACAATAGACCGCTTGGCGGTCGTTACAAACCAAGATGAAACAACAACTAAAATAACGCCCAAAAGTGGTACATGGCAGACTACCCGCAGAAGCTACTAGCGCACACCTTAAATCCATATTTACAGAGCAGTTCAGATTCTATATTGGCAGCAGCAGGTTTTGCTCAAGCGTTAAAGTTGCAATAAATCGTGTAATTGTCGTAACCAAGACTAATAGGGAAATACCTATGACTAGCAAATTATATACATAATTACTATCGCTGCAATCGTTTTTCCGGCGACGCAACTGGCGATTTTTTGAGAGAAACATTACTAGAGGGGAATAAAATTAACTGATCTTGAGTGATCGGTTGTTGAGTGATTTGTAACACAATGAATAAAATGTTTCTCTAGCGGTAAGCTTAAACGGGCTAAATGATACAAACTGCAGAATCAAAAACTGAATTCCACCTATCAGCGTACCGTTTTTAACCAACTAAAGAAGGAGGGATCACACCAGTATGGAAGTTACAGAGAAATGTATGTCATTTTAAGCATATAAGTCCAATGTTAGCAATATTCTCCACATGGCGCAGCAATTGAACACAATTGTGTTTGATGTTATTGTTTAACAACTTTGCGAAATTACTCAGCCTTTCAACAACGTATCGTCACTTCTGAGATTCAGAACCAAATTTGTGATATCCTTCTTACTCCTACTTTATCGCTAGTTAATTACAAAGCAGACCAATTGCACCCATCAGAATTGTTTATCTTCAACTCAAGATTATGGACTGATAGATCCAATCACGATTGAAGCCATTTAATAAGAAATCATCAATGATCTCTTTTTTTGCTGTGCCGGTTTTGAACCTTAATGACCTAACTACTTATTAAGAGCTTTTCTTAATATCGAAGGAGAGCTATCAAGTTCACCTGTGCAATTTTGTCCATTTCCGGTATATCCAGGCTGGCATTCACAAGCATGTGATCCAATGGTATTTGTGCTAATAATATACATGAAAAAATTTCTCAGTTTTGATTGGTTAAGAAGAATGCAGTTTTCAGTTAATTCAGTGCAGAAGAGAGTTAATTCAGTGCAGTTAATTCAGTGCAAAGAAAGAAACAAACCAGACATTCTGATTGGTCAAAATGATTGGTCAATGTCAATGTCAAGGTCATTGTCAAGGTCAATGTCAAGGTCAATGTCACTTGCAGGGTTTGAATAAATTATTTTTGCACGGGATGCGCGCGCTTTTCTTCTGTGTAGTTATAAGAAGCTACCTCGTATTTTTTCGTGTATATTATTAATAGATAATCACATGATTTTCTCGTGCAATTTGTAATAAATAAGCTCTTATAAATTTTTTCAAAGACCACAAATTGCACTCGAAATCATATGATTAGTATTGGTAATCACATGATTTCGAGTCCAATTTGGAATAAATATGCACGAGTAAATTTTTTCAAAGACTAACAAAATTGCATGAGCCCGTAGGGCGAATGAAATTTGTGGTCTTTGAAAAAATTTACAAGTGCTTATTTATTCCAAATTGCACGAGAAAATCATGTGATTATCTGTTAATAATGTACATGAAAAAATACGAGGTAGCTTCTCATAACTACGCGGAGGAAAAGCGCCGCATCATGTGCAAAAATAATTTATTCAAACCCTGCAAGTGACATTCACCTTGACATTGACCTTGACATTGACATTGACCAATCATTCTGACCAATCAGAATGTCTGGTTTGTTTCTCTCTTTGAACTGAATTAACCCTCTTCTGCACTGAATTAACTGAAAACTGCATTCATCTTAACCAATCCGAACTGAGTACTTTTTTCATGTATATTATTACCTATACTAAGAAGAAGAAGAGAGTTCATTCAGTTCAGAAGAGAGTTCATTCAGTTCAGAATAGGTTAATTCAGTGCAAAGAAAGTAACAAACCAGACATTCTGGTTGGTCAGTAATCAAAGAAACTCACAGATAGCCAATCAAATGCGAGCCTTAGACGTCGCAACATTTAATTTGGATACGCTGAAAATTTGCGAGCGAAACAATGGCGGGTGTTTTAAGCAGGTTTTCTTCCGTCACCGCAACAACAATACAGCAGCTGAAAAACAGCTCTACCAACGAAAACACGATAAAAAGCACTGCTTTTTGGTTGTCGGTTTGGAAGAAGTGGTGTTTGGTGAATGGAAATGCCGCAGAAATCGAAAGCTACGAGCCGACGCAGCTTAACAGTTTGCTCGAGCGATGCTACGACGAAATTAAAAACAAATATTGGGAAGATTATGAACCGGAAAGTCTGAAAGTAATGATTGCATCGCTTGATAGACACTTGAAGAACAAAGGCTATAAACTGTCAATTATTCGCTACAGAGAATTTTGTTCCTCCAAACAAGTACTGGACGGGAAAGCGAAACAGCTTTGCGTAGCTGGCCGCGGCAAGCGCCCAAACAAAGCTCGACAACTATCCGAAGAGGAAGAAGAAATTCTCTGGAAGAGCGAGAAACTCGGTGGTAAAACCCCAGAATCTTTAATTCATACAATGTGGTGGCTACTTACTCAACAATTTGGTCTCCGTGGAAGGCAGGAACACCATGGAATGAGACTGGAGGATTTCAGAATCATGAAAGGTGATGACGGCCTTGAATATGTTGAGTTTGCTGAAGGGCCAACGAAAACCAGACCTGGAGGTTTAAACGCAAAGCCAAGGCACTTTCAGCGCAAAAGGTTTCAGACCGGCGGAGAGAGATGTCCAGTTGCGTTGTTCCGTCAGTACATCAACCGTAGGCCTCGCAGTCTCGATTGGTCCGTTTTATCTCTCGATAAAATACAACAGCGGACCTGGCGATGAAACTTGGTACAAAGTCCAACCCATAGGAGAAAATAAAATCAACTCCATCATGAAAAATATCATCTCCCAAACCAGCCTTCAGTCATCCGAGAAGCGGTTTACCATTCACAGTTCTCGAAAAACGCTCGTTAGCAAGATGAAGAAAGCAAATCTCGAGAGGAAATATCCACAGAAATATCTAGTCTTTAGATGACTACGATGAAGCCGATGAAGACGAACAGCGACAGCTTTCGTGGGCCATCTCAAAGGGAAATAGTAACCGAAATCCGCGTCGGTGGCGGGTAGTTCATCTGGTCCTTCCGCTTCAAATACAGTAATTCCACACATGACGAGCTCTCAAGCGCAGAATCTGATGAATTCCTTCACTAACTGCACTGTGACATTCAACCTCAACAACAAGGCCTCGCCTGATAAACCTCGCAAACGACAATTTCATTTCATCGAAAGTGATTTGGACACAAACTGAGCAGTTCCTTGAACTGTTTGGCCGGACTTTGAACGTTTTTGCGCCGTAAAGATGTGAAAATTTCATTTTATCTTGTTGATTTGATCGTACGCGGTTGTTTTGACCGTACGCACCATGTCAAGCCCCGTCTACACGAGCAATTTTTTTAAGGCAATTTTTAAGTGGCAATTTTCAAAAATTGCCACATAAAAAAATTGTCCGTGTAGACGAGACACCACATAAAATGTGACAAACGCGCCTAAAGCTGCAACACGTCTGGCACGTCTTCTGACTTTCGCCATCTTTCTTTTTTCCATTCCATGAGCATCTACGCTGTGCGAAATTATTACTGACACAAATTAACAACAAATATTTGTCGAGCCATCTACACGAGCAAATAAAAATTGCCACATACAGTTGCCATATAAAAATTGCTCGTGTAGACGGAGCTTCACTTGCATGGCTTGAATAAATTATTTTTGCAAGTGACGCGCGCGCTTTTCTTCTGCATAATAGCCCATTTCCGAATTACCCTTGGCCTCATTTTCAAAACGAGTCCTGGTGCTCATCCTTTCATATGATAATAAGTTGTCATTCACATGCAAATTAAACTCATTTTCACCAGAATAGTTGAGCACCAGGCCTCGTTGGCTATCTATCATCTCATATCCAACGCGCGCTCGTGGAACAATTGTTAATTATTATATGGCTGTGTCTCACAAGGACTGGGAACTACCGAATTCACGAATTTGATCGGCTGAAATCAATATTGAAAGCGGTCTAGATTTTCCCATCTAGGCTGGCATCTAGACCGGTCTAGAAAAAAAAGGTACAGATAATATAAAAAATTGGCATCTATGACACAGATATAATAAACATCTTATTAACCGAGCTAGGTCAGTCTGTATGGGAGAATCTTGACCTCGGTCGCTGATACAGACCTCACTGCGTTCGGTCTCTACTGGCGACTTCGGTCAAGATTCTCCCATACAGACCTCCCACTCGGTTAATAAGAACTAAATAAAATTTAAGGCAATTTCCTGCATTGGAGCTTATCCATGATGCCTTTCGAGTTTGAATTCATGGTTTCATTTAAAATTTCTTTCAAATGAAATCAATCAATGAGTTTTGACTTTTAGCAAACACAGTTATGTCGTGTTAATATGGTAAAGCCTTATTTAGAGAGAAGTAGTTATCTAGGTAAACAGTTTGCAGGTGTTAATGTAGTTGTTTCTGAGCCTAAAGAACACTAACATCCTGAGCTAAGTAGTCCCACTCATAAATCGAAACTAACAACGTGCTGTGGACCTTGGACTCAACGCTGACACACCTGTCAGAGAATCAACGCCAGGACTTCAAGCTACTGCAGGGTATGAACATTTGTTTCCTGTTGTTCCTTCTCGTTCATATCAGATTTATCATGATGTAGATGCATGATGTAGATGCATGTCAGCAATGCTGCTCCTTTAAAAGCAGTCAATATTTTTTTCTCATCGTTGTTTTCTCTTCCACATCTAAATTGCAATCATTCAGTAATTTGTTTCAATTATCCTTTGCGATTGAAAAGAACACATCACAGTAAGTCAATAATTCGGCTACAAACGAACTCAAACAGGGTCTTAAACATACAAACGAACGTACAAGTAATCAGACAGATTACAGTTTTGATTAAAAAAAGAGTTAAAAGCTACTACCATTGAAGAAAACAGCGGAATTAAAGGTTTTTGTATTTTTTCAGAGGGTCTTCTTGTTTTGAAAATATTAATGTAGTTTTGCGTTGTAAAGCTGTAATATTTGATTTCTTACAATTGGTTTGATTACTCGGTCCATTAACGGACCCTAATAAGATTACTTGTTGTAACGTTTTAATGGGTTACTCTGAATTTGATGCAATTTAAAAAATATATATATAATTTAAGGAATTTTGATTTAACAGACCAAAAGCGGTCGATTGTATGTAAATTTCACGTTAGCACGGATAATGAAATTAGTTGCCCAAACTTTTTATTACTCTTTTCGGAAGTCAAGTGATGGCTTTCAATGCCTATGTAGGAATTATGATCAGAATTGGTTGGACCCTTATTTTTGGACGTTTTCAAAATCAGGAAAAGCTGTCAATAATCAAGGGGGATGTAATGGAAGAAATTAAATGGACAAGTAAAAACAGTGCGTCTTTCTTAAATTCTGATAAATATGGAACATAACCCAGTGGATAGAATTTGCAGGTGTCATTTCCATTTGTCACAGTAGCAAGGCACACTTAGCAAATTAATCATGCAAAAAATGCCAGATTCGCAAATTTTTCCAGAAGGACCCCATATTTCACAGGGAAAGGTGAAATATATTTCACAGGGAAATGTACCTACCATTTCACACATTTTTTAGCTCGTGATACCTAGCCTTTGTGCCAGGTTAGAATCAATTCAGTGATTTTAGCATCATCACTCCCACTTGGTTCCGCCCGGTTTTCTCGTGGACACGCTTCTAACACAATATCATGATCGAAGAAAGTAAAGTGGCCGAATTTGAAAAGTAACTCTGGAAAATTTCTATTTCCTTCGAATGTCAGAAAATTACTCAGTAATTAAGAACTAAATTACCCAAAATGTTTCCATCAATCCTTTCTTGCGTAGAATAAATACTCTTCTTTATGCAATGATGGCAGTCTATGTTTGTACTATTTTTTGTGTTCTTGTCAAAACATGAGAGAAAGAGGTCGATTACTGGCCTCCTGAACAATGCCGCCACATATACACGTATTTGGCTTACACGGAGACAGGATAATTCGGTTTTATCAACTGAGTTGATAACGTGACTTAACCACTGCAGAGAGTTTCTTGAAGCTCTAATAACTTAAGAACCTTTTACATTATCAAATATTATTAACTCATTTCATAAAACCAAACTATCTTGTAATACACCTCACCGAAGTTTGTACTTCCGCATTTTTGCAAAGCAGCAATGCGGTAAATGTAGAGCAGAATTGCTCAGTAAGCTGTTTGATCTTTAAATATTTTCAAAGGTACCCATCACTATTCTCAGTTCATAAATATGATCTCCTCCATTATTCTTTTATTGGAAACTTCACCTCCCCGCCCTCTTGATGATTACATTTTTCGCACAAAACACAAGCGCTAACAAAGGTCAACACTACAAGAGATACCCTTTGCAGGTTTTTCTTAATTTTATTTTCTATTTCCTGGGTTAGTCACAGATGACAAGTGATTCTAAAGTTACTTAGGGGAATTTTATAGCAAATAAACCACGAAAGATATACAATATTAGATAAATTTTGATATTGTAAACTCAGTTGTCAATTAAGTGTCAAAAGTAATCAGTCACTTTTATTTTTCGTTTCTCTTTCTTACTCAACGGCCTTTTAAAGAAACATTTCCCTATTTTCTTCTTAATAATTGAGATGTGAGGTTAAAGCCAGTGTCGATCGATCGACCTATATTCACAGCGATAGGCTGTGGTTTCATGCATTCGCCCGAAATTTACTTGTTGCTGTTATTCTCTTTTGTTGTTCATGTTGAGTCCCCAGACTGTTACATTTTTGGGTGTTTTCGTTAAAACACTCAGCTGAACCTTGTCCATGTAGGGTAAGTGTGCTTAAACACGAAGGCGCGCTATAGGTGGTTTGCACGTTACGTCATTGCCGCCATGTTGGTGGACATAAACAGCAGATATCTCATTAGCTTCTTTTGTTTGTCCACCAGCATTTGTTCCTTTCACCATTGTTACCTGTGTCTCTAGAGATTGGTTGCAAACCACCCATATGAGGAAGTCTTCCCTGGGAAGACTGGTACCTAGGCTCATTTATCACTCGTCGTTGACGTGTGCGGGTCAAATTTAAATGCTGGTAGACGAACAAAAGGAGCTAATGAGATATCTATTGATTACTTCCACCAGCATGGTGTCACGAGGTAACGTGCGAACCACCTACTTCGATCTCAAATTTACCGCCACAAATAAAGACAGTTTCCATTGGAGAAAGGAAGTACAAATAAAAATTCTTGTATTGTGATGAAGACATAAAACAATTTTGAGGAATGGGCCCGCTGTTCACTGCTTTGGAGTAGCTGTAGCTCAAGCTGACTCGACTCCAAGAGTTCTACATCACACGACGGTTGATTGACAAATGGTCCAGTGGAACCTAAGGCTCCTTTTATAGCGCGCCTTCGTGTTTAATAAGAATTGCACTGTTATTGCTATACAGTGAGATTAAATACAAGATACCTGTCTATACTTACATCACTCAAGAAGCAGAGCCACAAAATGTCCCTACTCATATCACTCTCCTTTGAAAAATAACGATAATCGATAAACGATATCGAAAACACAAGTTGTTTTCGATATCGTTGACCAGGCTGTTAATAGACTCACCAGTACTTTGCCTCATTTTTATTTTGTTCAGGTCTTTTTTTGTAAATTAAAGGCAAGGAGTCTAATAATTCTGAGAAATTGCTTTGAAAAATAACGATAAACGGTAAACGATATCGAAAACACAAGTTGTTTTCGATATCGTTTACCAGGTTGCTAATAGACTCACCAGTACTTTGCCCCATATTTATTTTGTTCAGGTCTTTTTTTGTAAATTAAAGGCAAGGAGTCTAATAATTCTGAGAAAGAGAAATTAATTTCCCACCATTTTCTATTGTTATTAAATATCAGTTTTGGCCTTTCATGGCCCTTACTGTGTACTGGAATAAATGATTACTTGCATATTTTAGTATACGCAAATTTTGTATAATATTCTACCAGAAAAAAGAAAAAATGTAAAATTTCTCAGTGCAAAATTGTTCTAATCAAAGTTCCAATTTAATGTTAAATGTTAATGTTAAATAACAAGCATTTTGCATGATCGCATTCTTATAACTCGAGAACATCATTTTTAACTTCTAACTAGTTCTATAGCTGAACAATAGGCTATTTGCCATGGATTTCAAAATTTCGGATCATTTTCCAAGCAGTTGCATTCCTAATACTTTTCGGCTGCCCAGGCCTTGTCATTCCTCCTTCATCACAACCGTGAGATTATAGTACATGAAGTAATAGGTTGATTTATGAATTCTCTTAAATTGTTAGGTTATTTGTTTGGCGTTCAGTCTGTACCACAGTAGCGTGAGTTACAACCAGGTGGCCTGAATAGTTTGTAGATAAAGTAGGCTCCACAGTTTTTGACAGCAATCGTTATTAAGTATCTGCAATTCGGAGCTGAACGATCACTAAAGCAGACCATCCTGGAAACTTCGCCGTCTTCTACTGTGGGATGAGCACCATCCAACCAGCCCGACCAGACTACACCACAATGGTATGCATTCACACGTGTTGTTGGCATTTTTGTTCCAGCATCTCCTATAAAACGATACCATTCCTCAGATTGGTTATTGTCAGGGAAGTAGTCATCACAAGACCCTTGACCAATAGTCGATGTTGCATTATTTCTCTCAGAGTCACTCAGGGTTTTGTAATTTTCGCAAGAATCAGCTACAAAGTGAAATGATATAATTAACAGGATTATAGTGGTTAGAATGGATGATTGGAGATCTTGTCTAACGAACAATATTTACTATGGTGAGGGGTCAAGCAGTACTAGTAGCAGGAGTTCCCCACATTTTCCCCGGCATTTATTTCAATTTACATCATCGAGTAGTCAAATTTGTTTAAAAGACTTGCGTGCTTTAGATTTTATTTTCTTTCTCTTTTTCTTGTCACATTTTCGAAATTATCAAGCCATTAAATAGCTCTGAGGCTCATGGCCAAACTTTGTTTCATGCTGTTTTATCCTTCATGGAGAAATATAGCGTTGCATCATCTTGGTTATGTTAAACATTTCACGACTAACCAGCAAGGAGTGTCACTATAAAAACTGAATGAATGTAAGTGAACAAGTGCATCGCCAGAGGATGATAACATAACCAAAGTAAAGCGCGCTCTGATTAGTCAACTCAGTGTCTACCATTTGCACATGGCTGTAAGCCACTGAAGTGGGTTTAGTTTTAAGTGAACCTTTACTTAGTACAGTTTCAGGCATTTGGGCTGTGAGGTAAAACTGTAAAACCTTTTTCTGTATTTCCCCAAAAAGACATAGTTTCTGGAACTGAAACTAAGCTCTTAATTTGTACTTATATTCTAATTGTTAGATATCTAAAGATATCTGCGAGGCGGTTGCTACTATTGCAATTTTTACGTTTTCTATTTCCAACAACAAAAGTTTAAGACAAACGAAATGCACATTGGTTTGATCTCTCTTACACGACATCAACAACTACTGCAACATAGACCACAACTACTGCAACATAGACCACAACTACTGCAACATAGACCACAACTACTGCAACATAGACCACAACTACTGCAACATAGACCACAACTACTGCAACATAGACCACAACTACTGCAACATAGACCACAACTACTGCAACATAGACCACAACTTCTGCAACATAGACCACAACTACTGCAACATAGACCACAACTACTGCAACATAGACCACAAAGGAGCTGCTAATGACTAGCAAATTACCATTGTCACGATCGTTTTTCACATTTAACAGTTCCGCTGACAATTTGCGGATGTAAGCTCTCGAGCTTGCTTGTATACGCACTTTTGATCGTGGTTTTCCAGAGTCACTTTTAACGAAGTAGGATGTTTCAGACTGCCTATCTATCTGCCGAGATATGGAGCAGATATTGAAACTTTATGGAAAAATATAGCTTCGTACCATGGTGGTAATGTCAAACACTTACCGAATGGTACAGAGGGTAACAATTACTTTTTTCCAGGGAACTCGATGCCTACCTAGGTCAGAGCCGAGAAAAAGATTGCCATTCGAGGGGAAAAAAAAGGTTGACAGTGGTAAGCTAAAACGGGCTGAAATGTATATACTAATTTCAGAAAAAAATACTAAATTACAGCGATCAGCGTATTGTTTCAGTTCAAACATATTTTCTCGCCATTGGGTTTAGTTTTAAGTCTGTTCAGTGGAGAAACCGTGCGAATTTTCTGGACCAATCATATAGCAAAGTCAGACAAAACCAGTGTAGTCCCGAATTTCGTACGACAATTATTTGAAAATAGCTGTGTAAAAGATATGAATGATAACGAGGTTACTATAGCTATAGTGTACGTTCACATCCGTAGAGCTCCATTCTCAACGAGATGTGGTTGTGCCAATCGGTGGGGAGAAGTCTCACGTAACGCGCCCTAATGAATGGGTAGAGCTGCTGGGATACAACAGTGTTACTGTCTTGGTTTGCGATGAATTCCTGCAAACAGAAGCAGAATGCAAACCTCATGTTATAACATGAACATTATCTCGAAAAGTCACAAACTATTTTTTAATTTATTGGAAATTTGCAAAGGTACATGGAAAACTTTGAAACATAACTGAATTTTACTCCAAGCTCTACAGTATCAAAGAAGCAGATACTTAGAGTTAAGAAACTAGGCAGCTCCTGCAACCAAGAAAAAGCTGCTTTTATATTTCATGACACATTTGGCAGAGATCAAGTATCATTGCCAGCTTGTTAACCTTACAAGTCCAGACCTAGCCGATAAGGAAAGCACAGAAAGTAAAATAAATCATATAATCGTTATTCTTTATCAAAAGTACCTTTGGAGAGTTTTGGCCTGGTATTTGATAAAAGCTTAAGTTCGCTCCACCATCGTTGTACTGCACTTTGTATTTTTTCACCCATTGGTTGTGGTCATTCCTTCCTTGAGTGGCTATCTGTGTTACTGTTGTTTCAGTAAGAAGATCAACCTGGATCCACTGATTCACATTATTGTATTTAGCTGACCAGCCTCCTTGTTTTCCTTGAGCCGCCAAAAAGTTCAGCCTTCCCTGGATTGCCGCATGGTTTGCATCCCATTCTGAAGAGGCTGAGATCTGAGCATCCTTTATGAGTTTCACTTGGTTATCCATACCAAGTGGTGTTGAGAACGCTGTCAGGGGTGGAATAAGAGAATAAATCCCAACACAGCGATAAGTAAGTTCAGTTTGGTACCGGGTTTTTAGGTTTCGATGAGGTGCTTATTTATTCTGTTTTCTAGTTAACTCCAAAGAGGTTTTTTTTTGTTTTTTCGTAGTCAACAAGTGCAAGAGGGCTATTCTGAGAGCCGAGTCTTATCACACGTGAGCCCCATCACAACGAAACCTTTTTGCACTCGTTTCATACGACACGCATACCGTATTGCATGCTGAGCGTGCCGTTAGGCACAGTCAAAATAAAGCCGGTCTACCTTTGTTTTGCTTATTAAATATGCGCGCATAACTATAAATTTGAGTGCGTGAAAAAGATGATTCAGTTTTGATAACATAACTTGGATACAACCCGCACCCTGACTGGTCAAAGATCTATCTGTAAAGAAATCGTGACTGGCCATTTGTCTAATTTTCTGTTAAGTTGTAAGATGATATGTCATCACAAAAAAAAAAACAGTTTAACTTATCAGTCTGCATTTTGTACCTAGTCTGCATTTCGTACCCGGTCTGCGATCGGCAATCTACATTTTGTGCTGACCGATAGCTAAAATGTGAACTGTGACTATTCACCTAACGTCACCCCTGCAGTTCAAAGTAATTCCAAGTAGTTTTAACTCTATCTCTAGAGTTACCCATTGGCTGCTCATGTTTACAAGTAACAGTGTATGTTATTGTGGAAAGGAATTTAACTATCTAAAAAACCCTTTTAAATATAATGTATCCACGCCTTATTCACAATTTCCTTTGATTTTACATACCGCAACACTTTCCATGGAATCATCTCTATTTACTATTCATTACTAGTAAGCTCTTGTTCTCTCAGGGAAACATTTTTTATTTATTACTTTGTATTTAGTTGCAAATTCTACAAAATTAATGTTTGAAGTCTCAGATGAGACGTAATACATTCGTGATTTGCTTATGCAACAAGCAGTAAGTTATCAGTGAAACTGTTGTCTTCGGGATCCTGAGTATGAAATACGTTGCGAGCTGAGACAGTTAAGATTAGAGAACAATGTCTCGAACCGCCAACAACACCGACAATATCGGTCTCGAACCGCCAGAAACACGTGCAGCGTGGAGCACGTACGGTGTAAAAATTGCAGATCAGAATAAACCACCGTGCACATGCCCCGAATTTGATATCCAAAAGAATCTCGAACTTTCGATTTCACCTTCTATGTTAAGTACACTGCTGACAATCTCAAATAGCTAACTGCCTCTCTGAGGCTCTCCAGTAAGAAGTGTGACACCGGAGGAACTTGCATTGCTGGAATTTCCAGGAAGGGAGGTTTGTTGATTGGAATTTGGATAAAATGCAAATCTTTTAAACGATAAGCCTAAACGAGGATACCTATCTTTCGAGTTAGGAAACGAGTTGGAAACCGAGTTAGGAACCGAGTTGGGAACCGAGTTGGGAACCGAGTTGCAGGAACCGAGTTGGGAACCGAGGTTTTCCGACGATTGATTTTCACCATTTTTACGCCGTCTTTCGGTCCAGTCTTCGTCCTAAACCTCGCGCCGCCATCATAGCCTTAATTTTTTTTTTAAATACGAGTTTTTCCCCATTAGTTGCCTTTGTCTCTTGGAAACCTTTGAAGATAAGTCTTAGAGAAACAAAGTTAGAGTTTGTTGCTGAGGTCGTCAAAATGGTGCAAAAAATCAGGAAAATTCAGATTTGGCCACCAAGAGAAGTCTATCGCGATTTTAAGTAGAGGACTCTAAGTTTCGTACTCCTCCTAGGGCTTGATGAGAAACGGCGGGACTTGGAATTTCACGCAACTCGGTTGAAAGCGAGCGGAGAAATCGTTGAAAAACGGATACAAAATCACGTATGCAAATGAGGTTCTGAAACATGGAAAAACGCCTGTAAAGACATGTTTGGATGGCAATTTCTCATAGGGGTTTAGCTCTTGGGCTACATGTCGTTCAGTGCATCGACATTTGTCAGCGCTGGCGAAATCTAAAGGTCATAAGTCAAAAATCACATGAATCATGACGTCGTGAGAATGACGCAGAAAATCAGGAAACCAGATTTGGCAACCAAGAGAAGTCTATCGCGATTTTAAGTAGACGACTCTAGGTTTCGTACTACTCTTAGGGCTTGATGAGAAACGGCGGCATTTCAAATTTCACGCCAATCGGTTAAAAAGCGGGGTAAGTAATCAATGAAAAACCTGGAGCAGATTGACGTCATGAGGATGGCGGACAAATGAAAACATGGCGGTAGATAAGTACGGCTTAGTTCTGCGATCGGGGGCGATTTAAGCAGTCAGGCTTTCGTATTTCTCCAAGAACTTGAAGAGGAACTCCCGCATTTCAAATTTCACGGCAATCGGCTAAAAGCCGGCGGAGTAGTCAGTGAAAAACCTCGAGCAGAGATCGTGTTGCGATCTATGGAAAAACGATTGTAAACAGATCTTTGTATGCCAATTTGTCAATGGCGTTTCTCTTTCAAGCCATTAGACTTGGGCAAGACAAAGTCAATCGACATCTCTCTGAGGTACTAGGCTGCGAAACTCCTACCTTTAAACGCACGTGACTTATGATGTGCTCAAAACGGAGGAAGAAAGCACTTGTATGCAAATTAGTTGTTCTTGGTGTGGTTTTACGGCGAATATGAGAAATCTAGGGGGGATTTCTAGTACAGGGCTCGTGTTGTCTCTTTCAAATTACCCCATTTATTCAATAATCATAATCGATGATCAATTAATTAATTATTAACTCGATTCCTAACTCGGTTCCTAACTCGATTTCTAACTCGGTTCCCAACTCGGTTGCTAGTTTATCTCACATTAAACACAATTGTGCAATGATTGAAGCCATCTTAAAAGGATTCATCAATAACTTCATTTTGCTGTTGTGCCAGATTTGAACATTACTGACCAGAAGGCTATCAAGTTCACCTGTACAATTTCGTCCATTTCCGGTATATCCAGGGTGGCATTCACAGACATGTGATTCAATGGTGTTTGTGCAGTTTGCATTCTCGTGACAAGAGTGGTTTCCTTTACACTCGTCGACATCTAAGGAATTATCAACCAAAATAAAAACGATTAGAGTTGCGACAAATATTTGAAGAGCATAAGCCATTATCGAGTCGAAGATTACATTCTAGAGATGTCGTTAACCTATTGCCGGAATGCGAGATTTTCTTAGAGGACGAAGCAAGTTATCTCAGTAAAAATTAATAAAAATTTAGCTGGGGACTTTCCCAGCTAAGTTATAAATTTCAAATCAGAGCTTTCCACGGAATAAAAACAATCAGATACAGAAACAGACCTTAGAAAAACTCTTTTCATTAGTTCTGAAGTATCTACTGATTTTTCAGACCATAGACTCTACCTGTACAATTCTTTCCATCTCCAGTATATCCAGGTTTGCATTTGCAAACGTATGATCCGTGTGTGTTATCACACGTAGCGTTTACGTGACATTTGCTAGAGGCTGTTTTGCATCCGTCAAAATCTGTCGAAAATAAATAAGTAGATAGAGAGAAAAAAACTTGTCTTTATCCAAGAGCCACATGAATGAAGCAAAATACTCCTCATACGCATGTTTTTTGTTTCATGTGATTCTCGGGTCAGATCTGTTCGTAAACTATCAAAACATTCTTGAGTTTTGCGCATGTTGGTACTGCTTACGTTGGCACAAAACGCGATACAGATTCTACAAACAAATAACACATTAAAGGACACCAGAAATCAAGACAAATTTAACGCTTTTGCGGAATAATTAATGATTGGTTCTCCTCATATCTCAAAAATCGCACCCAAACAACACAAGTAGGCCATCATATATCAGATAAAGCTGTCGTTGGATGTGGTGTTCCTCATTCAGGGATCAATCCTTGGACCGTTGCTCTTCTTGTTATATGTCCACAATGATATTCACAGATGCTCGAACAAATTTAGGTTCTACCTATTTGCAAACGACACTAACATACTGTATGCGGACAAAAATCTGAGAGATCTTGAGACAATAGTCAACATCGAGCTACAAAACCTTTATAACTGGTTGACAGCTAACAAACTAACTCTTAACATTAAGAAATCCAACTCTGTAATTTTTCATCCCTATCAAAAGCCACTTGCTTACCAACAAAAACTTTACATGTTTAATAATGATAACAATAAATATACTTGTCTCAAGTACATAAAATACCTGTGTCTCAAGTACATAAAATACCTGTGCGTAAGATCAGAATCTTTCATGGAAGTATCACATTGATTCCATTGTAACAAAAATTAGTAAGACTATCGGGTTAATTGCAAAGTTACGCCATTTTGTACCCCGACTTGTACTACTGAACATCTATAAGTCATTAATTTATCCTTATTTAACTTATGATCTTGCTGCCTGGGGTCAGGCATGCAAGACTTATCTTAACAAAATACTAATTCTTCAGAAAAGAGTGCTTCTTTTACTATATTTTGCCGAATGGCATGACCATGCAATTCCTCTTTTTTTCGAAGCTAACGTGCTTCCAATAACTTTTCTTTACTATGAGTCCGTATCAACCTTTATGCACGATATCAACAATGGTAAAGCCCCAGTAAACATGTTAAATTTATTTCAGAAAGCGTCTAATATCCACTCATACAATACACGATCTTCTTCGTCTGGCAAGTTTTATGTTAAATATTCTAGACTTGAAATACAAAACAATTCTTTTTCTCGGCTCGGCGTTAAACTGTGGAATGGGATACCAAGCTACATAACCAATCTCCTAAAGAAAGCTTTCAAAAAAGATCTCCGAAAATTGTTGCTTGATATATTAGTAAAGGAGGATGAGTATATTGAAATCTCCATGATTATGAAAAGAGTAGGATCATAGAAATGCATGCTGAGGGTCCCATTTTACGTCTGTTTTCCTTTTACAACTCCTTGCCTTTATACATTGTTTGTCCGTAAGTGCTGTGTTAATTTGATCTCCCAACTTCTGTGTTTTATTTATCTCTAATTGCAATCTGCAACGTTTTTTTCTTTTAACATAGGTTTCCCTTATTTATTATTCTTCTTCCATAACTTGTTATTTTAATCACGTTCTTGTTTTGCCCCGCCGCGACTAGCTTCTTAGCTATTTGCGAGGCAAACCATTTTAATCATGTATTTTTGTAATAACAATTCTCAATTATGTAAGTCTGTAATCAGAATAAGAATAAAGAAACAGGAGTCGCCACCATCCGGCGAAATTAGAGTGAAATTGATGTCTTTTTAAGCAAAGAACAATTACCATTTTCACAAAGTTCTCCCTGGAATCCAGAAGAACACAAGCATCGATATCCTTTGAGAGTGAAACCAGACTGACAAGTTGCATTATTCCTGCACTGAGAATACTTATCACACGAGTTCTGAAGAGGAAAAAAGTTGAAATAACAAAGAAACATCGACGGATTGAATGAAGGAACGAATCACTTTCAGGATAGAAAGAGAAAAACTTTTTCAAAACGTCAGTTATTGTTTATATATTATTCCAAAGTGACAAATTCTTAAATTCTAGCCGTAACTCACCTCCGAGCCACGATAATAAAAGAAGGCGTCAGTTGTTAAGTCACCCTCATATTTCAGATGTGTGGCGTTGTTTAATTCACAAATGTGACCTGCTCCAATATTCTCTGGATCATTTTTGAAGTTCAGACTGACACAGTTGTCTTCCAAGTAACAATAAAGCTCACAGTCGTCCAAGCTCTTGACTTTTCTAGTTTCGATTGTATGGTATACCAAACGTCTTTCAGCCAAAAAGTAGTAATCTGGAAAGAGCATTGCGCGCTCTCGCTCTAAAACAAACAGATTGAAATATTGTCGTAAGGCATACCTTTCCACCGCGTATAGCAAAACTTTAGGGATCTCAGAAAACGAAGGCGTCAAATACACCGAGAACGAAGTGAAACCAATATGCATTAGGAGTAGAACGATGATTCGTTAAATGCATTTTACAACTTTTTTGTAAAGTTGCTGGGTCGTTTTTTTACAAAACAGTTGCATCATTCAGAACTACCTAAGATTTCGAAGTTTTGTGTTTCCGAGGTATGAAGCCTTGAAAGAAACGTTTTCATGATTCGATTTGGCAATCAAAGAATCCCCATGATTTTCGCTGAGACTTTTATATTGATAGAGAAGGCGAACACATTAGACACTCAGCGAAATTCTTAATACAAACTGGAGTTAATTGTTATTGCATTTTCTCATAACCGAAGAGGTCCCCTGTAGCTCTTTCCTTTGAACAGTGATCGTGAAAAGGAGAAATTCCCGCTAATTTAAGCCGGGAGAAACCATTCTTGCATGGCATCACGTAGCTGATTTATATTCAGGTTCGATAAATTTTAAAACAAACAAAGGTGAAATATTTGTAGTTTGCAATCTGTATTATGGATTCATCACATCACTTCAGGCAATTGCTTTCTTCACACAAATCAGTTATCTATTACATTTTTTTTATTCATTAGTCCTTTTTTTTTGGCAGGTTAAAAAAAAAATCCACTCACATCGTTTTTCTGTTTTTGAAAAATACTGATCAGAGGTTTAAACAAAAGAATGGGGTATATTGCAGTTTAGTGTACCATTCCAGTAAAAAGATTGTTGGAAGAAATAAAAATTGGAAAATTGCACGAGACCTCTGCGGCAAGGCAAAGGATCCTCATATTCCACCAATTTCTTCGTTGGCATGTTTTAAAGCCTCCACTTCAAAACTAATTCTTGAAAGGATTTTGGGTTAAATCGGTTTTTTTTTAATTGCACAGAATGGCTAAAAAATTGTGATAAAGAAAAGCAACCATATTTTTCTTGACAAATAAAATGTCTAAAACCAGAAACACAAATTATCGAATTCCCATCTGCTACAAACAACAAAATGTTTTTGATAGTTATCAGTGCCATGTTAATGCAAGTTGAGCAGAGAGATTGAAATCGGTTTCAATGAAGCAATTCGTTTTATTATTTCCTATTTTATTTTGTAGCTAGATGCTTCTGCAAATGTCCATAATAATAACATCCCTTTGTTAAATGCCATTTAATGTCTACAAAACAAGTTAACATGAGGTTCTTTCCTTGACGAATCATGTTTTTGGAGTTTAGATTTAAAATTTTGTCGTAACAACACGACGTGTACATATAATGACATCAGCTCAGTGCATGAACTGTTAAGAATCAGCGAAATAGAAAAATCCAAATGATGCAAAATAACATCACACCAGTGAAATAGGAATCTAGGGAAAATGATTCACAGTTTGCCACTCACCTTTACCAAACGTCAAGTGAGCTATCAAAGCAGTCCATACCGCGAATATGAAAATCGCAGAAAAGTCCATGCCTCCTGAAAACAACAGTCCTCAATATTGATGCTTCCAGTGTACCACAAATTTTGAGTCAACCAACTGCATTCAGTAATGGATTAAGTAATAGAAACCGACCTGTTTGTATTGAAAACGGAATGTTAGCTAGCTGTCAGTATTGATACAATGTAATTATCGATACAGATAACATACGTGGGCACGCGTTTTGATGTTCGCGAGTGGAACGTTTTCGAAGTTTTCCGTTCTGCTAGACAGAAAAACCTTGGATTTGGGGACTACGATTCTATCGGAGGAATTTCTTTTAACAATTTGCAAAACAACATTAAATTCATTTCCTTTAATTTTACAATCAGAGTCGATTGAGAGCGTTTAACACAATAACATTGTACACAATTTCTTAAGAACGCTAGGTGAAAAACACCCTATAAAACTTATAAGTCTAATGGGGTGTTTTTCACCTAGTGTTCTTAAGAATTTCAAGTCACAATGTCATTGTCTTAAACGCACACAGCATGAAAAGAAAAATTTAAGTGGGCGCAATGTTAGCGTAAAGCTGCTATTAAGTTTTGCTTCACACGGCTTTGCACCACATTTACATTTCGTAAAGGCACGCTTTACGCAGCCTTTGGGGTCTGTCGTAAAGCTAGAGTAAAGAGAATTCTTCAAGAGGCCTTTAACTGCGCAAAGCGTAAACTTGGTGTTAAGTAGAGATTTACACCAGCTTTACGTATACGAGTAAATATAGTAAGTGTCTTAATGCCAATATACTCTTGAAGTAAAGTCAACTTTATTCTTGTATGAAGCAGCTCTCTCGACTGCTCAGGTTAAGAAAATGAGCTTTATTTTACATAATTTAAGGAAACATTAAAGCAAAGCTGATTAACCGGTTGCCCACTTTTAAAGCTAGTTCTAAAAATTATTTGTACGGAATGGTGATAGTCAATCGATCAATGTACTGTGTTCACGATCTCGTATATTTGTCATAAAAACATGCTCCCATGCAAGTGAAAAATTTAACACTCGATCATTTCTTACGCTGCAAAGACGTCCTCCCGTTTGCGAAAACAAAGTAGACTGTTGTGTGGATATTGCGATGAATATTTATCTAGGGCAGCATTCTGGAAACATCGCAAGGCTTATTACGATTTGCATAGCGTACGCTGGATAACCAAAAACTGACTGACGCTGAGCGTTTGGAACATGGGGCGAAAAGACCAAAGCCATATCCTGATCAGGATCGTGAGTCGCATGGAGAAATGTGGGCATCTGCTTCTACTAACGATGAGGATCTTGAACAGCAAATCGTAGTCATAGATAGTTAACAGCATCGACCAATAATTTTAAGGCTGCACAACAAGGAACCCAAAAGTGTGACTATCCATATTCTTTTCCACTTTCGTGCCTATGTTTACGTTATTTTAGGGTTTCAAAGAAAACCAGTTCCTGTGACGCAATCCTCGTTTAAACATCTAATTATATTACTATCATGACACTTCTCCCTTGTATCGCTTTGAGTCTTATCGCGCGCTGTAGAGGTTTCTATCCAACTCATTGCCACATGCCTTACCGCCTAAATAGTTGCAAAAGTAGTAATAAATTTGCCAAATAAATTGTTTCATTGAAAATCGCCGTTCTATCTGCACTCTTGACCTATCATTTACAGCGCAAAATACGTGTACCCTTATAGAAGACAGAGTACAGTCTGCAATGGCTTGATGGGAAAATGTTTTGAGAAATAGAAATATTTAAGTTACGGTACTATTTCATTCGTTTTTCCGAGTCCTGGATCTATTCAGGTTTTTCTTTGGCCCACATCTTAGATTAGATAACATGTAAAAACCGATTGGTCCCATAAGCCATACGCCATTTGCGCTTCTTCAACGAAAGCTTTACGCGTTTTGCGAAATGTATGGCTTATCACAACCTTAAGGCAAAATGTAAACCAGCATTAATGTGTCTAGACACATTTTCGCTAGCTTCACAACAACTCCAATTCCGGTCTAGTAAAGTCTAACTTAACGCAAATTTTACATTGAACGTAAATCTGGCACTTTAGATTTAAGTTACCCTGACGAAAGCTTTACTTCCGATTACGTAAATCTACCTTAAAACCGTCTTTACGAGCATAATAAAACTGGCGTAAAGTTACTTAACGAACTTTACGCAGATTTTCATGCTGTGTTGAGTGCGTAAAAAATATAATTCAATTTTATAACATAACTTAGACACATTCCCGCGCCCTGATTGGCCAAAATGATCTATTTCTAAAGAAATCGTGACTGGCCATTTGTCTAATTTTCTGTTTTTTTCTTTTTTTTTTAGTGACCACGTAAATGTTGATGTGTGAAAATCAGTGCGTGTGTACCCCTGAACGTTGAAAATATATCAATTAAAAGGGACAGTTTTGGTCTCTTAAAAACAAAACATACAAGGAAACGGGAATGGAATAACCACAATAGAGCAAATGATCGTGAAAGATGATCGCGGGAAAGTGGTTGCGCACTTTCCGTGGAATAATCTCTACTCACTATTCATTACCAGTGAGCTCGCGTTCTCTCAAGGGACTATTTTCTAATTATTACAAACTGCTCTTACCGTTTGAAGCATTAAAGAACAATTACCAGTTTCACGGTGTTCTTCTTGGAATCCAGAAGAACACAAGCATCGACATCCCTTGAGGGTGAAACCAGACTGACAAGTTGCGTTATTCCTGCTCTGGGAATACTTATAACACGCGTTCTGAAGGAGGGGAAAATAGAACTAACCAAAGAAAGATCCACAAATTGAATGGATCAACAAATTACCTCCGGGATAGGAAGAGCAAAACATTTTTCAAAATGTCAGTTATGGCTAATCTGTTATCCCAAAGCAACATGCATATTCGTAATTTCTAATCTTGAAGAGCGGGGGACAATTTGCAGAGAGATTTTCTGACGCGTAGTTGTAGAATAATATAAACGCTTTAATAAAGATCATCTCGTGATTGTTGACAACCTCGGGCCCGACAACCTCTAAGTACAAACATTTCCACCATTTGTGAAATTATCTACGCCTACGGTAAAAACTGAACGAAAGAAAACTTGAATTAACAACTGATCGGGGTAGAAGGAAATTATAAACCTGATACTTACATTTTCTGTGCAATCAACGGTAGGAAAAAAACAAAACTGCAACGAGCATAGCATTTACGGTCCTCGACACGAATCTACACTTAAACCACAACCATGTGCTACTGAGCCACGTGACCTAATCGATACCAGTTCGCAACTCGTTCTTTCGGTCGCTAGTCGGCCCAAACAGAGCGGCCGTCCGTAAATATAGCCCGGAAGTGTGCAATATGAAGAAATCGAAAATCCCCAAACTTTGCCAGAATATAGGTCAATATAGTTTGAGTTCAATTGCTTTTTTATTTTTCGCGAACGGCGGCAAAATCGGTTTCGTGGCTTTCTCACCGTCAGCTTCACGAGGTTTAGACAACCATTATTTGAACGTCGCTTGAAAATCAAATAAACAGTAAATGTGACCAAATATTTTCCCAATGAAAAGAACACGTATTTGCAAACAGTCTGAAGTGTTCTTTGTTCGATTCCGTTGCACTCTAAATTTTTGGGGAACTTTTGTTTTTTTTTTCCAATATTTCGCTCATTTTTGCGGACAAAAAAATGGCAAAATTGAGAGGGTAAAATCGCACCTTGGTATATGGCATGGGGTTATATCAAGTTAATCCAGCGAAAGAACAAGGTTTCTTCTTCAAATAACTCCATTAAAATTTTTGGGCTACTCAAACTACGAAATTTTAGGACCCCAAACAAAAGTAACTCAGAGGAATATGTATATCTTATTAGACGTTTTGTTGTGTAGTATCGCTGAGTATTTTTACGAGTTGTGCCGTATTTAAAATACAAACAACGAGTAAAAATACTCAGTGATACTACACAAAAAAACGTCTAATATGAGATTTATTATCCAACACACCAAATTGTTATTTTAGAACGGGCGAATTTCGCGGATATTTCTGGAGTACAAATATCGCGTGATATTTGTACTCGTCTCGCGCGTTATTTGTACTCTACAGGGCACAATTGGATAATAAAAAGGAAAAGTGTCAGTGTTTGCGATAAAGACGCGTGCTCTTGCAATTGTGTCCCAGAACTCGTGGTTCCTTCCTTCGCAATCCTTATTGAACATTTCGAGACAGCGGAGGGCAGTTCACGGCAGCCAAAACACAATCAATGTTTGGCGCTGATGCATGGTAAGTACAAATGTATAAACAATACTCAAATCAAAGTTTAAATATGGCAAGCATATTTATTTTACGGTTTGCATTCGTCCTGGGCCACTTCGAACTACACGATGTTGCATTTTGGCTTGTTTTGTTTCGAAAATAACCGCTAAAATTTTAAATCTCAGGTACCCTGAGCTGCAGAAACGACAAATATTGATCAAAGTTAACTTTTATTCAGATTGGTAACGATATTTCCCTCCCAAAGAGGCGGATGTTACTAGAACTGTAACGGTGAACGGGGAAAGAGGAACGGAGAACGGAGAACGGGGAACGGGGAACGGGGAACGGGGAACGGGGAACGGGGAACGGGGAACGGGGAACGGGGAACGGGGAACGGGGAACGGGGAGCGGGGAACGGGGAACGGGGAACGGGGAGCGGGGAACGGGGAACGGGGAACGGGGAATGGGGAACGGGGAACGGGTGTACAGCGGTAACCCGTCTGAGAATTCAAAATGGCGGAGTAAAGGAAACTAAAAGGGTCTGGCAACTAGTAGTACGTGCTCTTCGAACGCGATCGTCGGAGCAAAAAGCATGGACGGTAAGTGTAGGTTTTATTGAAGGATTTTACTTTGAAATCTTGAGTGCCTCATAAATTTAGTTTTTGTCTGGCACACATTGCAGGTTGCATAGAAATCAAATTCTCGGAGAGGTGAGTATCTTACAATTGATGCACAAAATTTGAACAATCAACTCAGAACTACAAGCTCGCGACATTTCTTCGTATATTCACCGTTACAACCTAGCAATGTCAATAATCAGATACAGTGCTTATTGCGAGGATCGTGCATCATACGTAAATGTCAATAATGTTGTAAAGCAAACAGCTGAATGACTTTCACGCCCATTATGGGAATCACTTTCTCTTGAATATGATCAATGCAGTGTAAATATTATTGTAAGCATTAGCATGAATGTGAATTCATACACCTACATTCTTGAAGACATAACTCATGTTTTCCTGTTAAGTTAAATGTTATTAAAAGTTCTGTCAATGTTTGATTTCTCTATTGTTTACATGGAAGTTTATGGGTCGATACAAAGATATGTTCCTGATGTTATTTTGCGGTAAGGTAAGCAGATATCTGCATGTAGTAATTTTAGTAACTAGGCTGGTTATTACGTTTCCTAGCTCATTTCTGTTAACCTAAGATATTACCTCCTTGCTAAAAATGCAAAAATGCTGTTGGGCAATGCAAACAATCAACATACCTAAACTCTGCCAAACGATGCAGATTTCAGGAAGGAAAAACAAAGAGAGACTTCAGAACAAATGGTGGCAGTCATTGCAAAAACGTTGACTTCGAATTCTCGCCTCGGAATACTAGGCTTCATGGCTTCGCCTGGGCAATAGTTAAATAAAAGCAAGTCGTCTAATTTCGCTGCAAGCGGCGACCTAGCGATAAAATCAGTGTTTGTAAACATCGTTTACTCCGCCATTTTGAATTCTCAGGTGGGTTACCGCTGTACACCCGTTCTCCGTTCCCCGTTCCCCGTTACCACTTTTAGTAACATCCCAAAGCGGCCTGTTGTCTTTTCCACGGGCGCATTTTTTATTTTTCACTTCCAATTGCGTGACAAGGAATGGCGTTTTTTGACCTCTGAGTCACTTTTGTTTGGACGGCCGCTCTTTTGAACTAACCTTCGAGCCACGATGGTTAAAAAAAAGGTATCAGTTGTCAAGTCACTGTCATATTTTATGTGTGGAGTTGTTTAGTTCAAAGACGTGACCTGCTTCCCCATTTTTCCACAAAACGATAACATCATTAAAACAAACAAAATTGTCGAATTTAAGTTTTTGCGAGATATGGAGCCTTGAAGGAAAGTTTTTCGTGTCTTGATTTGGCAGTAAAAGAGACCCCCGCGGTTTTAGCTGAGACTATCAAACAAAACACTCAGCGAAATTCGTAATAATGGAGTTAATTGCTGCTTGTATTTTTTTGTCGCCGTCATCACTGCTATGAACTAATTTAGAGTAGTTGGCAAGTTCCCTCAAAAATAGAGCTTTTGTTTATTCTCTGCAGTCCTTTAGATAGATAGATATAGATAGATAGTTTATTATCAAAAACCTTGCAGCCACAGGCTGAATTACGTTTGATTTACAATAAAATATATACTACAAAAAATACATGGCTAAGAAGAACTAATTAAAAAGACAAAAATATATAATTAAGAGAAAAACAATATTACATCATTGCTTTATGGACATAGTGATGGATAAAACTATTTCGAGTACGAAGTAACAAACTTTGACCAGGGACGGTCTTTAATATTTTCTACAAGTAAACAGGTGCTTCATCAATGAGTGTCTATCAAAAGAATACATAACTGAAGAGATCCCCTGTGACTCTTTTCTTTTGAACAGTCATCATGAAATAAAGGAAATTCACGCTAATTTGAGCCGAAGAAAAAATCTTGTTTGGCAACACGTGGCAGATTTATTTCAGGTTCGAGAACTTTTTAAACAAACAAATCCAGGGTGATATTCAATATTTTCAATTGCACAGAATGGCTAAAAACTCCTGAAAGAGGCAGGCTTCCTAATTTTTTTAACAAATATTTAAAAGCGAAAAATGGTCATCTTCTATAGAAAGAACTTCGCTAAGTTGGCTAAGAGCAGGTAATTTTTTTTTTCATGCAAATTATGTAATTCTCGTCTGCTGAAAATGACAAAATGTTTTTGTTAGTTATCAGTGCCATGCTGATGCGAGTTGAGCATAAAGAATGAAATCGATTTGAATGAAGCAATTCATCGCCATACGCCTTCGTTAAATGCCATTCAATGTCTACAAAACGTGTTAACAGGAAGTTCTTTCCTTAATGAATCCTGCTTGTAAAGTTCAGGTTTTAAATTTTGCCATAACACCATGTGTACATAGAATGTCATAAGTTCAGGACATGAACTGTTAAGAATCACGAAATAGAAGCAAACAGTGATTTAGGATAATATCACACCTATGATATTTGGATCTAGGGATAGAAAATGATTCGCAGTTTGCACTCACCTTTACCAAACGTCAAGTAAGTCATCGATGCAGTCTAAAAAACGCTGAAACTTTCATGCCTCCTGAACACAACAGATCTAGACCCCAAGCGTTGATGCTTTCAGTGTGCCACAAATTTCGCGGAGTATTCAGTAATGGATTAAGTAAAAGAAACCGACCTGTTTGTATTGAAAATGGGTTATTAACAAAGTTAGTAACCGTCAGTCCTCACCCAATGAAATTATTGCTACAGATAACATACGAGGGCACGCGTTTTGATGTTTGCGAGTGAAACGTTTTCGAAGTCTTCAATTTCGTTTTGCTTGATAGAAAAACTTTGGATTTGGGGACTACGATTCCATCGGTGTCAGAAGAATTTCTCTCAACAATTTGCAAAACAACATTAAATTCAATTCCTTCATAATAAGAGTCAATTGAGTGCGTTTAAGACAACAACATTATGAACAATTTCTTAAGAACATTAGGTGAAAAACATCCTGTGAAATATTATCGAAGAATCAATAATTGACGTTTTGCAATATTTGCAAAATATGGTGATAAAAATATATTTGATATACGGTCAGTCCCGCTCACGCAATCCTACTTAAAATGATAATCAGTGTGTAGGGCCACACAGGTTGGCACAAGCAGATCCTGCAAAAGCCGTCCGCCCTGCACTTGCACTGTTCGTTTTCAAAATACGAATTCTTAATTTGGATTATAACTTTGGATAATCCAGAAATTATTAATTAAGTCGCGTTATTTGATTGATTGTGAGTCTCATGTTCTAACTGGAAGAAATGAATAAAGGAATATTTCTTTTTTTATGTCTTTAAATATCACATTGTAGCTGATAAGCTAATACCACCTTCTATCGTATTTCATGATATTGTGCGAAATATTTTTCCAATTGGCCTTCCCACTAAGTCGATAATATGAAAATAACTTTCGCTCTTAAAGTCCTTGATAATTTGTCATTTTATCCTCCCTCGCACTCATTTACGTCACAATGAATTAATTAGCTCTAATAAGCTGTTAAGTTTCAAGAAACAGAAGCTCTCCTCGAAACAGGTACTCAAAAGCTACTGAAATTTCCTAAGCTCGCGAAGCAACATGTAGGACCGCCTTCTCTCCTATGTCTCGATATATCTGGGAAATTTATGCTAGTACGGTCACATGAAAAGTGTCGAGTCACAACCCCTCAGCCACCTGACAGTAATTGAGGAAGATCCAGTTTTAGGTAGCTTATATACTCAACCTAGAGTCAAAGAGTCAAACCCTGAGGCAAAGTTCTTAATGTTGTCTTCATCGCAAACTTGTTCTTAATGTTGTTTTCATCAGTCACTCTTGAGAAAAAAGACACACAACCATGTATTATTCTCTTTACCTAAGGCATGAACTATCGTATATGGCTTCCAAGGCATTCATTGGACAACTTCTTGAAAGTTTTAAACATC
Source organism: Stylophora pistillata (assembly GCF_964205215.1). Taxonomy (NCBI): domain Eukaryota; kingdom Metazoa; phylum Cnidaria; class Anthozoa; order Scleractinia; family Pocilloporidae; genus Stylophora; species Stylophora pistillata. The sequence continues at coordinate 29,781,989 of NC_142520.1, forward strand.
CTCAGGCTGAAATAACCGAGTAACGTTTCAAGAAGTAAACCCATAATAGGGAACTAAAAAGACCTTGTTTGTTACAGAGTACCTCTAGTTGTTTTCACGCCAAAAGTTTGACATGTCTAAAGTTTGGAAGTAAGGCAAACCGCCTTATTGATGATTATTATCACGCAGAAACATTGTTGGTAAGGGTAGATAGAGATCAAATCTTAGAGAATAAAAGTTCCGTTATTTACGTGTGTACCAAGTAAGATCATCTCTTACCTTGCAAGATCCACCGTTCTTTAGCGCCCAACTGTTATTGAGCCAAAGTGTTTTCTTTTAGTACTGTTTGGTAGCTATGGTTGCGATAAAAACATAGTTAATCGAGGGGTACTCGGTACTCATAACCATTCGCCGGTACTCATAACCATTCTCCTCGATTAACTATGATAAAAACTGTTGGTTTCAAGTCGATGATCATTAACATTAGAAAAGAACTTCGCCTCCTGTTTGGGGTCTTTACACAAAAAGCTAAATTTGTAAATAAGGCCAAACGAAGAATTTACCCTAATGCAAGGGTTTGAGTGAAGTAATGTGTCTTGGACTATAAAGTAAAATCATTATTTCTTTAACATGAGAAGACACACGTGGCTTGCACTGTAAGTATCCCAGAGAGCTTCATACAATTCCTTACAATTTTATTATGAGGAATTGTATGGAGCTTGTTTAGCGTTAGTCGTGGCGCGGCAGGTGTTTTCACATATGATTCTTGGAAGGATCATATGTGACAACTCCCACCGCGCCTCGACTAATGCTAAAAAAGCTCCATACAATTCCTCATAATTTTATTATAAGGAATTGTATGGAGCTCTCCGAGATACTTACAGTGTAAGCCCCATGTGTCTTCTCATGAGTGTCGCTGAACAATATCTGTTAAAATGAAATGAAAAACGTGAAGTGATTAAATGCTCGTTCCAAAAAAATTGTTTTTTTTCCTCACCACAGAACTGTTTTGATGATTCGCGGCAAACAAACGCAATGCAAATGATTTAGAATCTGAGAGTAGAGATCAAACAGTAAAATACGAGTTCAAGTCGAGAAACAATCCAAACAAATTCAAGAATTTCAAGTTGAAATTCTTGAACGGCTGCCCGCGCACTGTAAGTGTTTGACGTGTTTTTCAACATTGTTTGCGTGCATAAAGTGTTAGCCCATTGATGACGAGAGTCAGCTCAAACAGGTGCTTTGAGACAATGTTGCTTGATGTGCTGACATAATTAAACAAGCGAACTAGAGACTGGAACTGCACACTGCGTTTGTAACATTTACTTTTTGAGGAGAACATTACCTCAGTCCTGATTTCCTTGGTCTCTAAGATTGATCACTTTCAAGTTCTGTCCATGGCTCAGTCTATTTTCATTCGTCTGGGGGAGGGGAAGAAGGATACCGCAATGCTGCGTCGTTGGTCGTCTAGAGGACTGGGCACACAAGAAGTAAAGAGTAGAGAGATTTAGCTCCGCGTTTACGTGAAACGGCAAATGTCAGCTTACCCTTTCGCGTTTCCCGTAAAAGAGTGTGAAACTTGTTGCTTTAGCTTCACGTGAGCTCACGTCATGGTGGATTTGAACACGCCCTTGTATGACTTAGAAAGAATAGTTTTGGTGCCCTATTTCCGGCAACTAACTTCTACTCTGTGAGGGAAAAAGTGAAGAAAATCTTACGTACACGGCAAACGCGAAACAGGTTACTTTTACGTAGAAACGTCAAAGCACAACCGGCAAACGTGAAAAAATGGCGGGAAAAACAAGGTCACGTGGTCGCTCTTGCCGTTCACGTTGCACGTAAATGCATTGCTAAATCTCTCTATTGCGTCGGTCTCAGTTCCCGCTAACATCGTACATTTTGACACATGAAGTCACCGCAAAGTGACGAAAAGTCTAGACAAAAAAGAAGTAATTGGCGCCTTACATACACATACATAAGTACCAACGTTAATTGACCACTCCCCCATGGGGCTTTTCAGGGCCATTCTTACAACACTAAACAACATTGTACCCAATTCTACCCCAGGGGAGGACATCCACCACACAGTAATCTCGTGCGTGGGAAATTGACGTCTCCTACCCTACAGGAAACGGGGCCTACGGTTTATTCGTCCTTATCCGAGAAGACTAGAATCTCTTTCCATTTCTTGATATTACAGAAAGGTAGCAAATTCTCCTCAGTTGTTTTAAGACCATGAGTGTTGGTCCGGCCAGGGCTTGAACCCTCGACCTTTCGCACAACACAATCCGGCGCTCTAACCAATTGAGCTAACAGGGGGGCGGTTAGAATGAAGTGCAGTAGTTCGTTGAGTTTTATCAGAGCACGTGTGTAACCAAGATAAAGAAAACATGATGCTTTATCAATAAGAAATATATGATTTTGGTTTTTGGACTAGTTTTGTGTTTTTTATTTTTAAGCATACATTAAGAAAAAGTAGCATAATTTTTAAAACCGAGCATGATTTTGAGCATAATCTGGAATAAATCGGGCACTGTTAGTAGCATAATATACTACTTTTACTGGCACAATCGATAAACACCTAAGTACAGAGCCGCTAAAAGATTGATGTTTTCGTCAAATCTTTTGGGTTTAAACCTACGTAATCAAAAAACAAAATCTGTTTTTCTTAGCTGCTTAAAACATCGAGAAGACGTTCACTTTTTCATTAGGTTAGAATATGGAGGTAATCCCGACCAACCTTGATTAAACTTGCATTGTGAGACATACGCCATAGGGTTTTTTTACGCGACTGAAAAGAACCTCTCTGCGTTTCTGAGATGACTTGTGATTCCTGTAGTTTTGACCTCTCAATGCAAAACAGGAAGCACATTCGACCAAGAATTATAACTTTACTCTCTTATCATTTATTCTGTAATAGGTAAATTTTGACTTTCCAATAGTATCGATAAAAGAAAACTAATGCGCTGAATCCAGAATTAACCTCATAATTCCTTTTTTTCTCGAAATGTGGACACCATCACCACAACCGTCGAATCATTTTCGTCAATATTCCATCTTTTGCTTTCATTCTCTCTTTGAAATGTAAGGCGATTATTATATTAGAATTTCTTCGATCGACCTCTTAACTAACCGAAAATTTATGGAAGTTGACAAAAACGTAGGACAATGATATATTGATTTATTACATCCATTTTGAAATCACTGTTGGTCCCTGTAATCTGATTGGCTCTAACTGCTGCGATTTATTCCCAAATCGCACCATTTATTTGCTCTAAATTGCATCATTTTACACTTGACTGAGTTTTTGACGCATGACGTCAAAGTCTTTGTGTTTTGCATACAAAATAAGCTGTAAAAGCGTTTTGCGGTTCCGCTTTTTATTTAAAATTAAAACCGGCTCAGTACTGCATCAGTAAAATATTTGAATTGACCAAGTCCTGTATTTGGGCAATTTCAAAATGGATGTAATAAAGTGGTAATTGAACCTCGTGTCGTGCAATTTTGGTCTGAAATTATACTTGTGATTCCAAATCACACGTATGATTTCAGCCCAAATTGCACTCTACTCAGTTCAATTACCATTATAAATCACATAAGTAATGCTAAGAGCATAAAAATTGATAAAATTGATCAAAACACTCTGTTTTAATGACTTCTACCTTTTCTGAAAAGCTTCAGTACTTATAGTTTGCACTAACCTGTGTCTGAAAATCATAACGTTTCAATTCGGCTGAACCGCAAAAATTCGAAATGTGACGGGCAGAGTTTGGCTTTGTTTTTTTTTTTTTTTCTGTTTTGTATTCTCTCTTACCAGCATATTCGGTTTGTCAAATTGCTAGACTTCGGGCTTTATTTTCCCGTTTTCTATTAGGCACCAAGAAATGTAGATCTTTGTATCAACTCTAAATTCTGTGAAAGATAAAGGAATAAAGAAACAGAGATCTTGCAGCGGTTGCCAAACTGTACAATCAGAATTAGCTTTCTCTAGAATTAACTTTCTCCAAGTCTAAATGATGGTACAATTTCGCAAAAATGCGTGACTCTCTTCAGACGGCTTGAACCTGTGTAGTCCTTGATCTCGCAATATTATAACTGATATTTAGAAGTTAAATCTGAGAACGCATGTCGTAATTTTTGAAGCGGGATGAGAGTCCGTCACTTTTGGTAAAGCACAAAGACTCTGAAATTAGCTCTTGAAAAAAATTACATGACTTTCTTTATGTTGATGAAAGGAATTGCACTCACGCAGTTTTTTCTGACATGCCATTATTTATCAGCGTGATAAAAAAATTGACAATTAGCTGAAATGAACCCCCCCCCCCCTTCATTTAGCCAAAATGCAGCAATCATCTGCTCAGTGATATGTCGAAAAGAAAGCTGTTAGAATTGACTCCCCTGGAGCATCAGCTGAGCCCCGTTGGTAAATGTACCCAACCAAAAAATCTTGACCCAACTTATTGCTGCATGCGGAACCACAACAGCTTTCGACTTGCACATGTTAATATCAGGGATTTAGAAAGGTCCATTCTTCAAAAGGAAAGATAATTGATTAAATGAATAAAAAATTATTCGACAGGATTTCTGCACAATCCCATATTTCATTGAACACACAGCTCTTTACCCTGCGAGCAGAGGTCCCTTCGATCTTCCCAGAGGTCAGTGACAGTGATCGTTAAAAAGACTATGATAGTAACACTGACAGAGACAGTGACCGGGGTAGTGACAAGGACAGTAACAGTGACCATGAAAAGAGACTGGGACAATGACAGTAACATTGACAGTGACAGAGACCAGGACAGTGACAGAGAGAATGACATTGGCAGTTACAGTGAAAGTGAAAGTAA